>NC_056729.1:1322401099-1322578599 GCF_019279795.1 Protopterus annectens
AATTGTTAGATATTCAAAGTAAATTAGACTCTTATAAACATAATAATAAAGAAAATATTATGGACAAGAAAGTTATTGAAGAAATAAACAAACTAAATGAGAAATACAAAGAAATTTTAACTCATAAAGTTAAAATAACTTTAGAGAAATACAAGTTTTTGTCTTATTCAATAAGCCCCAAATACTTACATAGACTTAAAAATAAAACAAAAAGGTTGAATAAACAAAACCATATCAAAGAAATCTTTTCTCTAAGTAAAAGAAGAATGTTTCTAGTATACCAGAAATACTAGATGAATTTAGAAATCACTTTCACAAAATTAACCATAATAATATTAACATGGAACCTAAAGATAAAATAAAGGAGTTTATAACCACAAATATGAATAAAAAGCTTAATAAACAACAGATTAAACTATTGGACAAGAGTATTTCATATACAGAAGTTATTACACAAATAAATAAGCTTAAATCAAACAAAGCACCGGGTAATGATGGTATTATACCAGAGATATATAAAATCCTTTCTAAAAATACATATTCATTAATACATAAGGTTTTTATTTTGGCCCAAACTGAGTTAATAACCCCCCCATCTTGGCAATATACATTTATTTCGCCAATTTTAAAACCTAATAAAGATCCAACTAGATGTTCTTCATATCGGCCCATCTCATTACTTAATGTTGATTATAAAATGTTTATGAATATCTTTGCCGATAGATTGAAGACAATCATTCCCGGCATTATAGATATAGATCAGACAGTCTTCATTGTAAATAGAATTACTTTTGATAATATAAGAAGAACTTTAACATTAATAGATTTTGCAAATAGGAAAAAGAAAGATTTAACACTTATTAGTCTTGATATAAGTTCAGCATTTGATTCAGTAAGTTGGGACTATCTGTTTACCTTAATGAAGTGCACAAACTTCTCGGATGCATTTGTAAATCTAATTGAACATTTATACAAAGGAACGTTGGCTTATATTAAGATAGGAACATATGTTTCACAAAAAAATACCCATTCTTAAAGGTACAAAACAAGGATGTCCACTTTCTCCACTATTATTCACTTTAGTAATGGAGCCTTGGGCTAATTTGATCAGAAACAGTACTGACATAGAGGGTTTTGAAATAGATGAAAATACAACATCCAAAATTCAACTTTTTGCAGATGATGTTCTAATTACATCAGCAGGATCTAATTCTTCTATACAGTCTCTATTTGATAACATGATGAATTTTAAAAGTATTTCTGGTTTAATATTCAATGAAGAAAAAACTAAAATACTACCTATTATATATACACTAAAACATATTCTCATTAGTGATTTTACTAAATATGTACCCAATTCAGGTCAGATAACTTATTTAGGTATAATACTATCTAAAGATATTAAATCTATTATATATAATAATTGTAATACCTGTTTTCTTAATATACAAAATCTTTTTAATACCTGGAATAATATGTTTTTTACTATGGAGGAGAGACTTACAATTATTAAAATGATAATATTCCCCAAGATTTTATACTTAATACAATCAATAATACTTCCACCTACAAAAATAATTATCCAAAAACTGAACACACTAATGTTAAATTTCTTATGGGCACCTAATAGACCTAGGATTGCATTAAAGAAACATACTAATAGCTGGTCTCAAGGGGGTATTTCTTTTCCAGACTTTAATTTATATACTATCTCTTCTATTGTAAAAGTTATTACTTTATTAATAGATCAGTCATATGTCACAAAATGGAAAGATTATTGGGAGCTAATTAGTATACACTTCATGAAAATCTCATTAACACATAAAAATATGATTGTAAATAACTCCATGTTATGGTTACTAAAGGAATTTTGTACTTCACCTATTACACCTAAACATATGGTTTGTTACCCATTAAATATTATTATTAGTTATCGTAACTTTATATTCATGCACCCTAAGTATAGGGAATGGAATTTTATTGTATTTCCTATAATGTATACTCAGGGTATGCTTTTGTCATCTACTTCTGAAGGAACTTATTTAGCTATAGATAATGATCTAAAGTACTGGTATCAGTTAATATCTGATAATAAAGTTAAAAATCTAGATTTCTTAAAACATGAATTTGATCTAAGAGAAACTTGCTGGTTAGAGGTTCAGACCTTTAGACAACATCTCATTAATAAAATAGATTTAATGTCTATAGCTGTTAAAGAATCTATTCCAACACTGATTGATTACTTGATATTAAATTTACAACATAAAGTTTCTGATAAAGGTAAACTTTCATACATACATAAAGTTATCAGACAAGAAACTTTTTACAGTGTAGATTCATACTGGAATTATTTCACTTCTATTAATGGGGACCCACCAAATCAACAAGATAAACAATATATATTGGAATCTGCTTATAGAACTACGTCTTCCATTGTCTGGAGACTTTATACATGGAAGATCTTTTTATACACCTTTGATGATGAATAAAATAAATAATAAAGATAATCTATGTAAGAGATGTAATGTAGAAATTAATGCTGACTGGGCTCATATGTTTTATGACTGTATAAAATTGAAAGAATACTGGAAGTCAATTAATGAATTTTTGCAGGCTCTTTTTACAGATAATTTCATTATTTCTAAATCTCTTATATTATTCAACACACCTGTACCTCAAAGTGTTAAAAGGTTAAGCTTCCCTTGTTATGGTCTATTCTAGCAGTGGCTAGGAAAATAATAACTATAAATTGGATTTCAGATACACCTCCTTCGTTCAATGAATTTAAAAATGTTATGAATATAGTGTGCCATATGGAAATAAACACAATTAGGACTAGAACAAACAGAAAAACATCTTATTTTATTGTATGGGATAATTTACAAAATTTGTTAAAAAAATTTTAATTTCAATAGCATGGTATTTTAGTTTAATTAATTGATGTGATTGTAGTGGATGTCTTTGTAAATACTTTAGTTGTTTTGTTGAATATTATAATAATACCTATTTTTAATTACTTGTATAAAATTGTTATGATATTTCTCTTATATGTTAAAACAATAAACCTGTTTTAAAAAAAAAAAAGAATAATATTGGTACTAAATGCAAATCAGACACAAATATGATCAATTATGTTAGTACAATAGACTGCGAAAGGTAAACCCCACCAAAACTTGATGGCAACACATTCTTTCTAACCAAGTATGCATAAACACTTCTCATGTCATTTCATTCCAAGTATGCAAAGCACTTCTCATATCCTTCTTCTCATGCAACATTAACACCTCTAAAATCACTAGTCACATGTATGTATAAACACTTCCCCTTACACGCTGTTTTACTTCAGTAAATATTTATAAAATTCAAATTGTTTTCAGTAAGAAATTGAATATTGTGTAATGCAATGTGCTCCTCCATTTTTCTCTATCATATTTCAATTATGCATTAATTTCTCCTTATTTATTTTCTTTCTCTCTCATTTATGTTCATTTTTAAAGATCTGAATTCTTCAAGAGCAGCCCAGGCATGTACTTTTCAGGTAAGTAAGAATTCATCCTCTCCCCATCCAAGGACATCCTTGTGGATTTGTGGGATGTCACTGTTCCTGCAGATACACTGGAAGGTGGCAGTTTGGCAAGCCACACTGAACAGGAGCTTCATTACTTGGTTAAGGACGTGCTGGAACAGGTCATGGACAGATAGCTTCAGCCAATCAAGGCCTCTCTTCAGAGGATGGAAGACTCATTGCCCCAGTTGGTGCAACCTATCACAACACCACTGGCCCCTACACCACCAACATTGGTGTACTTCACTGCAACATCATCAAGCAATGTAACCATTTGAGGCTCTGTGGACTGGGTACTCCTGCTGGCACCACTCATCATCACTCCATCTTCCCTTATCCTTTCTTGTACACCCTCTTACCCATTTCTCACCAGTACATCCCTCTTATATTAAAACATATTGACACAATAAGGGAGAGGTCTATCTCCTGCCAAAAACAGTGTCTCTCCTCTCCTACCTCCTCCAGCACAACCCCCCTCAATGTGTTCCTTCTGTGTCTACCTCTTTGTTTTATCTCCCATTTTTCAATCTTTCCTATCTCAGCCTTTCCATTCTTTAACATTCACAACAGGGTGGACACGTAAGAACACCCCTATGGAAAACATTTTAAACAGCTTTATTTTTTTTTAAATATTAATAATAAAAGCTGCAATAACTCCGCAGTGGTGGTGCTGCAGTTGCGTTGTTGCCTCACAGTAAGATGCTGTCTGGTTCGATTCTCAGCTAGAGCGTCTTCTGCGTGAAGACATGCTTGAATGGGCGTACCTTCGTTGAAGGTTGTGCATCAAGGCTGGTAACTCGGGACGTAAAAATCAACTACCAATCATTAGCGGACCGGAGTTCTGCTGTGGTGTCCCCTAACCGGGAAAAGCTGAAAGACACAACAAAAATAATAAAAGCTGCACAGTCCTCCACTTGTCTTACGTTTTACAGGTGTGACTGTGTATAGCCTTGTCTGTCCACAGTATCTGAAAACATACAAAGTAATCCAAACCCTATGGCTTTCAATGTAGTACTTCATATGCACTTAACATTTACCTTTAGGTACTTTGTGCTTTTGCTGTAAATAGGTATGTTATTCAACACCTTTTTGTTTCCCTTATTCAGCACAAATAACTTGCACTTATCTTATTGGCATATACATGTAGCAGCGCTATTTGCAGATAAGAACAATGTATCTGTGAAGTCTCAGACAATGAATACCACCCACTGACTTGAGAATTAGAACAAGAAAATATGCTTTTCTGAGTTTGGTAAATATATACCAGTCAAAGCCTGAATTGTTGCCTATAACTATCCGTACACCACCAATGATGATAACACATTTTTAAGAGTTGGCCATTTATTTTATAATCATAAAAGATGCCCATTTATACATTTTTCTGTTCATTTAAACCAATAAAAATGAAGTTGTTACTACTGCACTAGTTGCTTAATTTTCATAGACCATTTTGGAGAACATCAGCACCAGTTATTAAAATCAGTGCCACTAGAATGAAATTATTATTAAATTTAGTTATCCAAAACCCATTTTCCAAATAATTTTTCTGAGAATAATAGACTAGACATGAAGTAGTCTCAAGGCAGAACTCTGTCAGGCATTACTGGTTTACTCCCATTTGGAAAAACAGGTAATCCTCAGCCTGACTTTTCGGATTTAGTTTCTTAATCAGTATTGGAGACATTGAATTAAATATATTCCTTTATGAGAAACAATGATGTATGGTTTAGCAATGTCAGAATAATCATCATACGCTGTCAAACATTTATTGAGTGTTATAAACTCATGCAGTTCCAAATGTAACAGAAGCAGGTATGATTTGTCATTTTGAATTTGTCTCAGATTTGATTTTCTCAATGATTTTGCAGAGAATATTGAACATACTATTGGGTCTAAATAATCTGCAATGAATTAAAGATTCTCATAAAGCCAGGATTTAAAACATCGCACAAAAACATAAAACACTTGCACTACTGTAAAAAATATTCATAAATCAGCATACTATAGAACAGCAATTAACAAATATTTTGCAAAGGGGATAGCGTCTTCCATATCTTTTAATGTAGAGTTTTGTCCCCATATACATGATCTAATCAGCCCCTATAAAATGATCTATAAGCATACTACCTTTGACATCAATCAAACTTGGAAAAAGGGAAAAGTTCACCTTATCCTTTTAGCTGCATTACTTAATCTCACACATAGTAAAGAAAAACAGCCCAGGTGACAAAGGGAGATATTAATATAGATGCTGAAAATGAATTAGATATAAAAGAGTACAAATATAAAATTGTTTTAAAAAACTACTGTCCCAGGACTCAATGAGCATTTTCATTTTATAAAGTTATGTTAAAAAGAAGGCCTCTTAAGCATTAGAATAATGGTGTTTGAATTCACTGCCTTATTATTTTATTTCTTGAGTTTATACTCATCATGTCTAGTTGGCATTGTATTGATTTATCAGGTGGAATGTATTCAGTCAATACATTTTAAAATTTCCTCCATGAGTGTAGAATCTCCATTAATACTTAACGTGCTGGGATTTGTAACTGCCATTGCACTTTTAATAGTGTGTCTGTCTATTTTTGTATTCAGGTGTTTGTAGTTTATTTTTATTTTAAGCACCAAAACAGGAACCAGCACTTTCAATGACTAATAAAGTGAAAAATCAGTGCCAGAAAACGTTGAAACTCCGTCCAAGCAGTTTATTCACTAACTGATAAAAACAGACCAAAATGAAGACACCAATAACTGTTGTTAACGCTTTTAAAACCACAATTCGACATGCGTTTTCGTCCTTCTGTATAGGACTTCATCAGACAACACTTTAATTACTTACAACCTTTTTATACTAATTAAAATCAATCTACTTATATAAATTATCCATTGACCATACTTGATTGTTTCAAAACATCCTATCACAATGAAGAAACTCATGAATATTAATGCCTGTCAGGGAAATGTAAAAAATACATCAAATACATAAATTGCTTGCTCTCATTTAAACTTGCCATTATTCATCTTAAAAAATACTTATATATATAAATAAATTACATAAATAAATGTTCAATTAATTAATTTTACACACAATAATAAATAATGACCTAAAAATATTTAAAAAATATGTTTAAAAACAACTTCCTAAAAACATTTTATTCTCAATATGTATATATAAATAGGGACTGGTGTGTTTGATGAATTAATGCCCTCTAGTGTCTATTATGAACATTACATTAGTTTATCTAAAGCTTGTTAGCTCTTATTTTAAGTAGAGGTGTTATGGTTAGGAAATCATTTAATCCAGGTTTAGTGTTGGAATCTAAGTAAACCTGCCACATAATTCTTTACATTCCAAGATTTCCTCCCATAATCCACCCCTAATATCTGGCAAAATTTGATCAAGGACAAAAAATTGGAACTTGTATTCAGGACATATAGTAGTGTGTTTATATAAAGCATTTGTACTTTTTGCTTTCAGAATGTCATAGTTATGTTCATATATTCTTCTTTTCAAACAACGTTCCGTTTTACCTATGTAAAACGACTGACATTTCTGACAAATGGCCACATAAACTATTCCCTTGCTTTCACAATTATAATAATTTCTGCTTCTAAGCCATCTCTCTCTACTTTCAATATATATTGCTTGCTTATTAATGATATATGGGCACTGTTGGCATCTGCCACATCTATATGTCCCATTCCTACCTTTGTTTCCCATCCGTGATTTACCACTACTTCTTTCCAATATCTTGCCTAGATTTGGTGGATTTTTATACACTATTCTAGGTGCCATTTTTGTTATTTCTTCAATGTCCGTTAAAGAACTAAATTTATTCCATTCCTTTTTGAAAATTTCTCTCAATTTGAGGTTTGAGTTATTATATTCTACTATCAAACTTCTCGAATAATTAACTTGTTCAGCTTTATTATTCATTTTGTCTTGATTATGTATGTCCATTACCCTCTGAGGGCCCTCATTTCTTTCTAAAATTGGTCTAAACCTATCTAACCTACCCAACTCCACCTCATTCCTTAACTTCTCTATAAAACTCTTGGGGTATCCACGTTCTAAAAACATATTTGTAAGGGTCTTACATTCTTCTTGAAAATCCTTATCATCTGATGTCATCCTTGAGCCCCTTACAAATTGTCCTTTCACTATGTTCTTCTTGCTATAAAGAGGATGTGCACTATCATAATGTAAATATGAATTTACATATGTGTCTTTTCTATAAACCTTACTCTGAAATTTACCCTCCTCTTTATATATTTCTATATCTAAATATTTCAATGTATCCATATTTACAGTATAGGTAAATTTCAAAAAAGTAGTCGTTTGATTGATGTATTCCATGAATTCTAAGAATTTTTCCCATGTCTCTACCCATAAAATGACTATGTCATCTAAAAATCTGTAGTACTTTATCCAGCATCCCTTAAATCTACAGTTAACTATGAATTGCTCCTCCCATTTAGCTAAGACGATGTTTGCAAAAGTGGGGGCACAAACTGCCCCCATCGCGACACCCGTCCTTTGTTGGTGATATTCACCATCAAACATGATGAAATTATATTTTAAAACGGTGTCCATAAGAGTCACACTTGCTATCTTGTCTTCCAAACTTAGGCTTTCATCACTGAATATCATCTGTTCAAACATATCCATCCCCTCTCCAAAAGGGATGCATCCAAACAAATCGATGACATCTATAGTTATAAACAATAAATTATCTCTATACATATCTTGTTTTATTACCCCTAAGAAGTCCCAGGAATCCTTCAATATCAAATTGTTTTTTAACCAAATGTGTTTGGTTTTAGAATCCACAAATTTGGCCAGCGGGCCAGTCTTAGACCCAGCTGCCGAAACTATAGGCCTGAGGGGGGGGGTTTGTCATGTCTTTATGGATTTTCGGTATCCCAAAAATATAAGCTATCTTAGGTTTCTTAACTTCCAAAAATCTGTAAGTTATATCATCTATTACTTTCTCTACCACCAAATCTTGTAAAATTATATCGATTTTTTGATAAGCTATATTAATTTCATTTAGGGATACCGCTCCATATTTATAATTATCTCTCAAGATGGTGTTTAACTTCCCTTCATATAAAATTTTATCCATAATGACAATACCCCCTCCCTTATCAGGCTTCATAATTCTGAGTGAGGTATTACTACTTAAATTATTTAAAACCTCCATCTCTTCCTTATTCAAGTTATAGTGAACCCAACCTTTGTTACAATTATTTCTAACTGAACTAGTTATTAAATTCTCAAAATTCTTTATCTGGGGAATCAAGGGGGGGTTAAAAATTGACTTTCTCTTTAAAACACTTTCATTTGTTCCTTCTCTTTTGAAACCAGCCCTATTAGCCATTATTTCCAAATTAATTTTTCTCGTAAATAGCTTAACGTCTAAAATGGTACGTGTATAATCACTTCTCCTATTAGGGATGTATTTCAAACCTTTACTAAGTAATGAAAAATGATTAGGATTCAATATAAGGCTACTAAAATTATAAATAGTGAAATTATTATAAGTGTTTTTCACTTCATCCTGAACTATTGTTTCCCTATTTGAATCTGTGTGTATGTGTTCTAGGGTAGGGGCATCTACATGTATCTTCCCCTCCCTCTTCTCCCCCCACGATTCTGAAAATTTCTTCCATGAAAAGAATTATTTTCATACTCAGTTCCCCTTTCACCTAAAGGTGGAAATTCAACATCATAACTTTCTCCATGCCATCTATTATCCACTCCGGTCCCTTTTTTATAATCATAATCAATATTATTATTACTATAATTGTTCCATTTATTTCTATATTTATTCATCTTATTTCCTTGATATGCTGGTTTAGGGTAATTAGTATGATTTTCATACTCTTTTACATCTCTATTTAATTTTGACAATTTCCGCTGTATCACCTCGTCACATTTCAAATCAACTTCCTTCCTTATTTCAAGGTATTTATCTTTTTCCTCTTTAATTCCATGAATCAAATCTGTAGTGATGCAAGTGTCCAATAACTCAATTTCACCTCCCAACTCCATTTGCTTGCTTTCATTTTCGTTTATAATTAACTGAATAACCTCTAAACCACATTTATTAAAAACATCAATTAAACATTTGTGAAAATGAGAGCCAATCTGTACATTATTAGGGTATCTATATACCCTTAAACCTTTAGGGACTATCTCCCTTTTTAAACATTCCCTTAAATAGGCATTTTCGATACTAAGTATTCTGTGTTTAGTTAATAAATTATTTAATCTACCAATTTTCATACTATAAGATTCACCTTCTTGAATTACTTCATCATTACATTTTAAATTACCAAATTGAATGTCTCGTTGGAGCCATTCAGAAGTCGTTTTTTTATTGTTGTTATTATTATTAGAGGCAACAGTACCTTGCAAGCCAGCATGTGGCTTCGCTTTCCTTTTGGGTTTAGCACCCAAGTCCTTATTGAATGTATTAACCAGTTCTTCTTCCGTGGATCTATCAAGTAACAAGCCTGGAGTATCGTTGGGGTTAAACATAGTTCCATCATGGAGGTCGCCGGCTCCGATGTTGTCGCCAATGAGCTCCCTCTTCCTTTTCCCTTTAGGTTCCTCCAAATCTTCGGCTCCGTCTACTCGATCCACGAAACGCTTGCTTCCGGTAACCAAACTGGCGCATAAGGGTGTTAACAAATCTATTAGTTCGGTGAGTTGCCCTATGAGCCTCCTGGCCTGTCCTGCTTCCTCCTGCGCTTCACCGGACATCCTGCCTGAACTCGGTACCAAACGAATCCCTTCCGTTAACCGATAAGCACCAAAACAGGAACCAGCACTTCCAATGACTAATAAAGTGAAAAATCAGTGCCAGAAAACGTTGAAACTCCGTCCAAGCAGTTTATTCACTAACTGATAAAAACAGACCAAAATGAAGACACCAATAACTGTTGTTAACGCTTTTAAAACCACAATTCGACATGCGTTTTCGTCCTTCTGTATAGGACTTCATCAGACAACACTTTAATTACTTACAACCTTTTTATACTAATTAAAATCAATCTACTTATATAAATTATCCATTGACCATACTTGATTGTTTCAAAACATCCTATCACAATGAAGAAACTCATGAATATTAATGCCTGTCAGGGAAATGTAAAAAATACATCAAATACATAAATTGCTTGCTCTCATTTAAACTTGCCATTATTCATCTTAAAAAATACTTATATATATAAATAAATTACATAAATAAATGTTCAATTAATTAATTTTACACACAATAATAAATAATGACCTAAAAATATTTAAAAAAATGTGTTATTTTTATTTTAATTTTTGGAGTTTTTATACCTGTACAAAATCAGCATAGCCATGCATCAATCATTATTATTCCCGTGCATAGCAAGTGGAATTTTTATGTGACTGTTCATTGTCAGTGTATGCATGCACTGTTTTGATTTCCCACTGTGAATTTGTCTTACTATTCCAAGCTTCTCATAAGCCAAACAACCTAGAATGTTAGGAGAATTGACTAAGGTTTGAAGGAAGATCTTATAATTCTTATTGTTTATATTCGTATGCCATTTACTTTTGACCAACTGACTTTCTTAGTGCCCTGAAAGTTTTAACAAGAAGACATTTGTTGTTTTAGTGCCTTTTAAGCAGAGTGCTTCAAATTTAATATTGGACAGCATTTTACTCTCTGCTCCTGTGTCTAACTTAAATTCAGCATTTCATTATTTGTCAGTATTTCTTATTAACAATCTGAGCTGCATTTTTTACTATTTCTGATGCATTTTTGCATTTTACTTCATCTACTCTTTTCATTTAATAGGTCGAACAAATATCACATTTTTAAGTTTCTATTCAACAACATGCAAATGCTTATGAACATACTTGCCTTTCCTTTCACAAATGATTCAAAAATTTTAAGCATGTATTGTTTACAAAAATGATTAAAACAAGGCAATGTTTCCTTGCATGCATATGGCCACAATTGGTGCATGAGGCAGCTTCTTCCAAAGGACTGAAAGAGGATAACCAAAGGATATTTTTCATAACATTTTATACAGGTCCTTGGAGAAGCTAGCAGTCCCTCACCTGATGACTTGATGGACAGTGTTAGAACATAGAACACCAGAAGCTCTTCAGAATAAGCAGCTCTCAAGTTGTCTATATCCTGGGAAGTTAGAAACAGGATCTAAAACATAGATTTGTTAGTGACAGACATCTAATGAGAATCACATAATAATATATAACATGGGACCACTGGGAGAGTCGAGAGAGCAATTGTGCTGCAGAATGCTGAACTTTCTATATTCCTGAGAGACCCACATGGAACAGTATCAGCTAAAGGGCACAGAGATGTCAAAAAGGAAGATTCTAGTGCATAGATTCTGTCAAAGTACTTCCATTCTGTTATGAATAGCACTGAGAAGGAAATGCACATTCAGCTGTGCAATTATTTGTTCTGGTTAATACTCATATAATGAACTAGTCATATACCTCATAGAATGAAGCCCCCCCCATGCAACAGGAGTTAGCAGCCATTGAATATAATTTACAGCTGCACATGTATGCATTGGAGTCGCCAGCACATAAGAGAATTGCAGTCTTTCTTTGTTCAAACTCATGAGATTGTTTTAAGTTATAAACCAGTGCCAGGTCTAACTGGGTTCAATGGCCCACATGTATAAGCAGGATAGTATAGACAAGCTTCCCACCTTCCAGTATGACATCACTAAATACTCAAACATGACAGACTGATAAGAATGTTTTGCTGTGGTGGGGGCTTGCTACTTCTAGCACACTGATGTCAGTTGTTTGCATCTACCTCCTATTCTCTAAACATGTCATTTCTGACACTGAACCAGCTAAAAGGAAAGGGAACTGTACTGATTCCATTTTCTCCATGTTTGTGTGATCACATTGATAGGTGCCATGAGTATTAACTCAACTCTGCTTCACTAAGGAGTGTCAGGCAGAGCAGTTGGTGGGGAGAGGGGGCAGTGTGGTAGAGGGGTTGACATCTGAAAGAAAAGCAATAGTTCACCTGAACTCAAGTCTAAAATTAGGTAACAATACTGGTTTATTGAGTGATATAATTGAACAGTAAGCTATCTTTGCTTTTATGACCTTAAGATGACATGCTTTATTTCAAATAATATATAGCCCTTTTCCCTGCTAAATGTTCTTCTGAATTATTACACAGGCATAGTCACTACTTAGATTAATTTATTAAAACTGTTTTGGATACATGGGATAACAGGGCGTATCTATGATTTAGTTTATATTAACTAGTTTTTTTTAATAGTTATAACTTCTGATTGTTTCAGAATATATATTGATATCTGTGTGAACAAAAAGCTGTTTACCGGCTTTTGACATAAATTGGGTCTCTGACAGTTATATGCTTGTATGTTTTATGGCACAAGGTTTTTAAATGGTTACAAGTTATGTTTCCTGTAGAGTTTAATTTTAACTTTGTGACACACTTAAAGTGAGGTCAGGAAACTGTACTGTGTAGTGTGCTGGGCGGTAAAATGTCAGTCTGAAATCTAAGAAGTGAAGCTTTCTTACTTAACTTGTGACATCATGCATTCTATGCATGCAGCTCAGATTATATTACATCTAATGTGTATATGCAAGCCTAATTTTGAATGTCAAGTCTCTGATTGGTTAATATAGCAATAACCCATGCCTTGGTGTGGGTAATGCTGGATTTACCCATGGTTGGTGTGGTTTGGTCACGGTAAGCCCGAGTGGCCAAACAAAGACAACCATGGGTAAATCCAGCATTACCCACACCCAGAAGTGGGTTATTGCTATTATACAATGACATTATTTAAGAAAAAAAGTAATTACTTTTCTTAAATAATGGCATTGTATAATGCCTCCTTGTTGCCCTTCCGCAGCTGTCTGGTATTCTACGGCAGTTCTGATGTACTGCGCATGCATATGCTTACACAGTACATCAGAGCTGTGGGTGGAAGCAACGGAGAAAGCAACATCTTCGTTACGTTTTACAAACTGTCTCACCATGTTAAAGGAGTTTAACATAGCGAGACAGCTTTAAAAAAAGCAATGGAGAATCTCCATTGCTTTTTTTAAAGCTGTCTCACTATGTTAAACCCATTTAACATAGTGAGACAGCTTTAAAAAAAGCAAAGGAGAAAGCAAGATCTCCATTGCTTTTTACAAAGTGTCTCGCTATGTTAAACTCATTTAACATAGCGAGACAGCTTTAAAAAAAGGAACGGAGAAGATCTCCGTTACTTTTTTTAAAGCTGTCTCGCTATGTTAAACTCATTTAACATAGCGAGACAGTGTGTTAAAAACAACGGAGATCTTGCGTTCTCCATTGCTGTAAAAAAAAACTTATACTAATGGAAAAAGTCTGGGTGACCGGACCTTTTTCCATTAGTATAACTCTGATTTACAATGTGCACGCTGACCAATCAGCGTGCACATTTTAGAATATTAATAGGGATGTTGTTGTATAATATAGCATAGCAGGCGTCTTTAACAAGAATTATGAGCTACACTGTCTGCAAACATATTCATGATTCACTTTTATAATAGTGACTATATTTTGTGATCAAATATATACAGAAATTTTATTTTTTCTTGTAAACAGTTAATTATAGCCACTATTTCTAGTGAATATACTGGAGTTTTTTTATAAATAGATCTTTATAAATAACTTTCCTATGCAGTTAGCAAGTGTTTAGTATAGGCTTATATATTTACAGGAAATGCGTATGACTAATGGTAATAACTGTAAAGATACTCAAACACCATACTAAATTCTAACAAATATATGTATGAATAATTTTGATTGAACTATAATTACTTTACAATTAATATGTTGATTTCCTTATTGTATCCTAGATATTATTTATATTTCAGATGTCATGTTTTCAGTTATTATAAAGTCATGTCTTTTAGTATATTAGCTCTTTATGACAGGGAAAGAGCTCAGTAATATCTATGACTTGTGATAACACAACAAACAAGTTATGAGTTTCATTATTACCCTATTACTATGGTAAATATTTACAGCTATCTCTATCTTAATTTTGTCTTTAAGTCATTCACTTTTAAGACCTGTTATGCATAGTAAGTTTTATATAAATAATGTTTTTTACTAATTTTTGTCATTTTAACTGATGACAGTTAATTATTATTGATTTTAGTCAGTTATTTAAACATCTGCTATTCGTAAAGTTTAGGAGTTAATTAAGGACAAATATGTCTTATGGAATATTTCTAAAAATCTATGTTAACATCTTTTGGGAATGACGCACACTCATTATGTGCTAACATCCAATTCTCATGAAGTTTTTATTTAGTGGGAATTTGTCATGATAAGATTTATTCAGAGGGCAAGTAAATAGAAATGCTAAATGATTCTTTGACTTGTTCTGTCATTTTGACGTTTTTATTAGAACTAATACAGATGACATGCTTAGGTATTTTGGGCAATCATTTAGATAGTTAATAAAGCTAATGTTTCCTTAGTATATTGAGCACTAAATTCAGATTATATATATCCTAATATGTCTCTTGCTTCCTTAGTGAATAATTACTGTATAAATGTTTATTGTTTCTATTAATAGTGTATGTAACTCATCTCTAAAACCTAACTGGAATCAATATCTGATTAGTTGTTTATCATTACTATTTTTCTTTTAATTTATAATATATTCTCCATTTTTTACTTTGTTTTCATGGGCTCGGACCAACAAAGTTTGATGGTTGGGATAGATAGTCTAGCAGATTTAGTTTTGTTTGCTAGACTAGGAATGTATCTTATTCCATCTATAGGGTGTATTAAAGTTTATATCAGAGTGAAATATGCTATTTTTTTGTTATTTAACTGTTTTTCTGGTTTTAAAATGCCTGACACAATTGTTTTACTTTTTTATCTTTCAATGGGAAAGTTATTTGGATTGAGATAAATAGAAATACAACAATTGATATCCTATTGTCTATTCAGGAAGATTATTATGTATACATGATTCTATTAATACAAGTTCCTTTATTATTTATCTTTAAAGAATTCTGATATGGATTTAACTTTTATATCCTTAAATACTAATGTCTTAAACAACCCATATAAGAGAGCCAACCTACTAAGGTATCTTAAACTAAACAAGGCTCAAGTAGTTTTTCTCCAAGAGATAGACTTTAAAATAAATGACACATTTATGTGGGACCCTAAGGAATACACAATACTTGCTCAATCTTCTTATAAAAATAAAACCAGAGGAGTAACAATTCTATGGAAAAAGACTTTCTTAAATCCCCAAATCATTTACAGACATGTAGATAATGATGGACTCATGGCCATAGTTATACTTAAGTTTAATAATAGAATTTGTACCCTGGTTAATTTATATTGGTTCCCAGGTATGGGGATTGGAGAAACACTTAGACTTTATTACAACAACTACTTCTAAAGGTAATATTATACTAGTAGACAGGGGCAGCTTGCAGGACTGCAGCCCTCCCACCTAAAAAACAAATAAAAATAAAATAGAGAAACACAAAAACAGTAAATTCCCGGAAGTTTGCGGACGGGTTTGGACCAATCGCATAAGGAATACTGGCAAAGGGGCTGTTTGGATATCAGCAGCAAGGGAGCAGTTATTTGGCTGCATGGGTTTGGGCCAATCACATAAGGAATACTGGCAAAGGGGCTGTTTGGATATCGGCGAGCAGGCAAAGTGGATGGCAGCAAGGGGAGCAGTTAGCTCGGCGGCAAGGTAAGCAGGCAGTGTGTGTGTGTGTGTGTGTGCGTGTGTGTGTGTGTACAGAATGCCCCAGTTGCTATATACTGGTGGCTAGAGCAAACTCATAGTGGTGTGGTAGGGAATACCTCAGGTTTGAACCCTGTACCTTGTATGCAGGTGTTGGCCTGAATTCCCTACCCACCACCATTTGTAAAAAAATTGCAGATTTTTGCCTCTTATTTGATCTGTTCTATTCCTCATAATATCTGTGGTTTCTCAATGTTTAAATGCTTGATATTTGATGGTGCAGTGGTAGCATTTTTGCCTCACAGCTGCAGATCCTCAGGTTTGAGTTTTGGCTGGGGTGCCTTCTGTGTGGGGTCTGCATCTTCTCCCTGTGTTTGTCTGGGTTTGCATTTGTGTCCTCCCATGTTACAAAGACATGTCTGCATTATTTCTTCCTGGGCCTCTTCTGAAAATTGTTTTTTTGTTCCAAGTCAGACTGTCCTGGTTAACAAATGTTAAATAAAATTGACAGGCATTTGAATTTCAGACTTCAGGTTTCTGAATATTGAATTCCTTACATATTTAATGGTGTAGTGGTAGCATTGTTGCCTCACAGCTATAGGTTTTCTGGTTTGATTCTTAGCTGGGGTGCCTTCTGTGTGGAATCTGCATCTCCTCCCTGTGTTTGTGTGGATTTGCTCTGGTGTCCTGCCATTTTACAAAGACGTGTCTGCAGTATTTCTCTCTGGGCCTCTGCTGAAAATTGTTTTTTGTTCTGTCAGAAGTAAAATTGACAGGCATTTGAATTTCAGACTTCATATTCTTCAGAAAATACATAGTAACACAACCTTTTATTCTAGCAATTTTCTAAGTTTATAAGATGAATATCTGAAATTTGTCCCTATTTTTGTGACTGTATTCCCCCATTATTGGCTTCATCCAGGTTTTTTGTGCTAAGGTTGACAGCTACGGCAAGAACTGAATTCACTGAATATGTTTGAGGGATGTACTCCCTCATTACTGGGTTTGTCCAGGTGTTTTGTGCTAAGAGGTTGACAGCTATGGTGAGAACTGAATTCACTAAATGATAGTCATTTAAGTTTCAGTCTTCCTCTCTTTCACAAAGCAGCTGATTTCGCATACTGGTATTTTGCTCTGACTGTTTTGTACAGGGACCTTGACAGTAAAATGTATGGTGATAACACAGCATTTTTCTTTCACAAAGCAGCTGATTTGGCGCAGTGGTATGTTGCTCTGACTGTTTTGCACAGGGACCTTGGCAGTAAAATGTATGGTGGTAATACAGCATTTTATTGTAGCACCTTTCCAAGATTATACAAGCAATGTTTAATGTGTCCCTGGTTTTGGGCTTTTGATCACCCCCCAATAATTTTTGGCTTTTTCCAGATTTCTTGTGCTGCGAAGTTGAGATGCAGTTGAGTATTGAGTAGATTTTACAAGGAGCTGAGAGCTGCAGGGGAAGAAAAGTTTAGTGCTGCTTATGCTAAGTCTGCTTGCATTGTTAATATCATAACAGGTGTACTTGCTTTTGATGCAGAAGGCTGTGGGTTCTACTCCCACAAGGGGTGGATGCTGCCATACTGAGAATGTCCTCCTTGGAGAAGATACTAACTATGAGCCTGTTATCAGTTTGCCATCATTTCCTATTGCAATATTGCTAGCTTATCATTTTTTAAATGTAATATAGGCAATTTATTCCTCAGGGGCAACAGACACTTTATTTTTCAATGAAACCATGAAATATAAAGGTGTTTGCTAGCAGCAACCTCTTCATTAGTTACAGATTTCTTTAATGTGGAATTATTTAGATTACTTTTACTTCTTCGGAGATTGTGCATATTTACTGATAATGGTGGACTGTAGAAGTTTTAGTAGACTTTTATGATGGAAATGTTCTGAACTGGGCAGTTTTGTCATTATGGGTGCATGCATTTTGTTTCATTGTTTACTGGAAAAATGTTCTGAATTGGGCAGTTTTGTCATTATTGGTGCATGCGTTTTGTTTCATTGTTTAATAAATTTAAAATGCCCTCTAACAACTGTACTGTATTGTATAAGAATATAATTTAGTACAATCAGGAAGGTGTATCAAAGAGCACTTGTATGTTTCATATGCAAGGGGCCTATGATTTGAAAACAGCCCAGAATTAATCTTTATCTGCCACTGGCAAAATATATTTTCTTTGAATGTGGGTTTCAATTCTGTTTCAATGAATGTGAGTTTCAAGGGCAGAGAAGTTTTAATGCTAAGTCTGTTTTCATTGTGAGAATGCATTGCTTTGTTTAGCAGTTGTCTTAGTGTCTGTGATGTAAAATGCAAAATAAAACTTTCAAATGAAGTCCAAATCATCATAGAAGTAAAGCAGTATACAAATTAGTGTTTATGGTAAATGGAGTGAAATAGCCAAGTAATGGATCATTGGAATGGCTGCAGGGGGAAGGGCGGCAAACTCAAAGACAGCCCCAGCTGAACTATACCTCCCAACTGTCCAGATTTTCAAAGACTGAATAGATTTTTGCTTCTTATTTTTGGTTTATTCCTCATAAAATTTGTGTTTTTCTGGCGAATCATTTAGGAATTAAGTCACTAAATAATGACTCACTGAGTTTCAGACTTCATAACCTTCAGAAAAATGCATGCTAAAGTAAGACCTGTTATTCTATCAACTGTCTCAGTTTATACAAGAGCAATTTTTAGTATTGTTTATATATTCCCCCAATATATTTGGCCTTGTCCAGATTTATTGCATTAACGGGTTGAGAGGTACATGCAAATAAATTGCTTTATAGAATTAGGCATAGCCAAACCTCTCAACTGTCCCTGATTTTGGCTCAAAATGTTACTCTTCCCCCTAATAATCCCTCCGCAAAATAGCAATTTTGGAAGAAAACATGGAGGGTTTACAATTAAGAAATAACTGTAATAATCAGAGTTATAGATTACTTTTATTTCAGAAATGCATGTAGATTCTTTTATTTTGCCAGCTGCTCAAGTTAGCAGTACTAATATTAAAGAGTCCCTTCTTTGACAGGTTCCCAGCTGTATTGTGTGGCTATTTTATATTTTTGCATCACAGTTTTGGTCCATTTTTCATAAAATTTAGTTTTTTTTGGCAAATTAGTGACAAATCATTAAAGACTGAAGTTAGAAAATCATTACAGCCATTTGAGTTTCAGATTTCATACCGTTCAGAAAATTCATACTAATGCAAGACCTGTTCTATTATCTTTCTAAGTTTATAAGAGCAATATTTAAAAATTGTCCTTATTTTTGGGCTTTTGTCCCACTTCCATGTATGGCTTTGTCCAGATTTCTTGCTCTGAGGTTGAGAGGTATGACAAATGTGTCAGGGCCATCACAGTCAGCCAGAGACATTTCAAATTGTGACATACTTGTTGCACCTCACTCCCCCATGTAGTGACTCTGGATGTGTCCAAGCAAGGCAAGGAGTAGTTATGCAGTGTAAATGTGCAGAGTACCCCCCCATACAAGGTAGACACAAGTACTACAGTGGCTTTTCATCTGTCCTTGATTTTGCAGAATGGTCTGGTTTCTGTCATATTTTTGTACTGTTGATTTATGCTTATTACTCAAAGTGCCTGTTGCTATGTGTTTAAGTAGCAATGCTTTAATGACCATCAGGTAAGCTTGTCTGAGATCGTAAGATGCAAGTAAGCTTTAATAAGCATACGGTTAAAGAATTGCCAGTATTGAAATCCTTTCTGTTGTTGTCATGCAGAGAATACTTAACTAGATACTGTATAAGCCTTGGGTATTGAAATACATATGACAGTATTTGTAATAAAGGACAGGATTACATTAATTTAAGAAGCTCATTACACTTGCTGGAGATGTCCAGTCATCTCTGCAGGCTTTATCCGTAAACTAAACAGAATGCCAATCATGTGTGGTCCATAACCTGTACAGTAATCCTTTAAGCAATGTATCTTGAGCTTGTTTCTTGTTTGCTTTTCATTTTTTACTTTGATCATGTTTTCCCCATGAAACAAGTAGACAGTTGTCAGGCAGCAGGTCTTTTTTGGATAAGAAACATTTTTACAAGTGGGGGCATCACAGAGATTTCTACTTCCAGTGTGTTACTTAGTACTTTAATAAAGCTGAATATAAATTATAATTAGAACTGCAGTGCAAGGAGAAGTGGTTTGAGTTGAGTGCTGCTTGTTTTTCTTATACTTGATTTTGACTGGCATTCCAGTAATGTATTTAAAAAGTAATTTATTTTTTCATGCCTCACAACCTTTTTGTTTCCATCTAGATATTAAGTAAGCTGTCATGCAGCCAAATCATTGAAATATTTTTATTCTTCTACACTTAATTTTGTTTTGATTGCACTCTCATAATGATGGTTTGGCACCCAGGGCATTGTATTTAATTAAAGTTAGTTTTTGTGGCTTTGAGCATAGCTCCTCCCCTTTCTAGTTGGCCAAACCCCTTCCCAATGACCCTACCCATTCAGCTGTCTTCTGCAGCCCCCCTTTCATTTGAAGTCACCAGCCAACACTGCTAGTGGGTGATTTTAATTGTATCACAGATATTACAGAAACTACTAACAGGAAATCTCCTAAACTTTTGTCCTCAGCCAAACAGTTAAAAAAATGGACAGAAATGTTTAAATTAAAAGATACCTTTAATGCTTTGGGACCAAATCTTTACTATTCTCACACCACGACTATTGATATGGTACCCAAACTAAAATATATAAAATTTATATCTCACAAAATCTTTATTCTAAAATTTTGAATTTTTCAATACAACCTTGTCCCTTTTCAGATCATAATTCCCTGTTGTTAACAATACACTTGGAATTCAATCAATTAGTTATTACTTCAAGGATTCCTTCATATATCACAAAAATTAAAGACTTTAAATCTTGGATAACTTCTGAACTTCAGCTTTTCTTAGAGATTATTTATAAACCTGAAGCAAACACAATTACACAATTATGGTTTGGGATTCTCTTAAGGCCTATCTATATGGTAAAACAATTAGTTGGTACAAAAATAAAATTAAAGAATGAGACTCAGAGTTATAGCAACTCCAAAATCAAACAGTATCTCTTAAATCTAATAAAAACGTAATTGCTACAGATAATAAGAAGAAAATAGAAGAAGCAAATAAGAAATACAGTGAAATATTATCCAATAAAACTAATTTAGCTATGTAAAAACTGAAATTAAATTCTTATGCTACCTCTCATAGGCATATTCATAACTTATCTATGAAAGTTAAGATACAATCAAAAATTAAAACATTGATAGTATCTTTCATGAAGGGAAAAGGAAAAAAGTCTCAGACATAGGGGACATTCTGGAGGCTTTTAATTATCATCATAAAGATAAAATAAATACAAATGAATGTGAGAAGTTAGAGAATATAGTCCCTAACATAACAAGAATTCCTGAGGAACTTAAGTTAGATCCACAAAAACCTATTTCTCAAAAGGAAATTATAGATGGGGATTAAAGGAAGTAGCAAAGCACCTGGAATAGATGGCTAAATTATCGAAATTTATAGATTGTTCCCTTCTTCTATAATCTGTCTCCTACATAAAACCTTTCTTGAAGTTCAAACATTAGCAAACATTCCTCCTTCTTGGAGATATTTTCTAATTTCCCTTATATTAAAAGAGAATAAGGACCCTAAACATTGCAACTCATATAAGCCAGTTTCTTTGCTGAATAATGACTATAAACTATTTATGTCAATTATGGTCAATAGATTGAAAATACCCATATCTAAAATAATTAACGAAGACCAAACTGGTTTCATACATAACAGGCATACACAGGATAATATTAAAGGGCATTAACTCTGATAGATTACCTCATTAGAGGAAACCATGAAGCATTGACAATAGGTCTAGATATTCAAAAGGCCTTTGACTCCTTAAATTGGGGTTATTTATTTAAAGTCATACAATTATTTTATATCCCCCCCCTTTTTTATAACACTGATAAAGAAAATATATAAAAATAGTCTAGAATATGTCAAATTAGGTCCCTTTACTTCCAAAGCAATCCAAATCACTAGCGGTACTAGACAAGGATGTCCCATGTCCCCTATCCTATTTGCTCTGGCCATAGAAATACTTGCCATTTAAAAATGTAATATCCCAAAGATAAGAGGTATAAATATATATGACCAATATATTTCTAAAATATTGATGTTTTCTGATGATGTCTTACTTACGTTACTCAACTCTATGGAAGTGTTATGTGAAGTGGATATAGTAACAACACATTTCCAAAAAATCTCAGGACTCTCCTTCAACAAATCTAAATCAAAATATTTATTATTAAGTAAAAAAAGAACATACAGGCTACAGTTAATCATATTACTGGAAACCAAGTTTCACCTCTAGACTATTTAGGAATAGTCCTAGTTAATAATATAGAGGAAACCTTACAGCTTAACTATGCTAAAGCCATAGATTTAATCAAGACATTAATAAGCAAATGGAATAATTTGTTTATAACATTTGATGATAGGTTACAACTGATAAAAATGGTTTTGTTACCTAATATATTATATATAGCACAAGCCCTTATACTTCCACCAGGAAAGAAAATCCTTAAAGAAACCACTTCAACTATGATGAAATTCCTATGGTACCACAAAAGAAATAGAGTGGCATATTCTCATCATATCAGAAAATGGGAAAGGGAGGTTACAATTCCCAGAGTTGAAAACTTATATAAAGGCATCTATAAAATAGTGATGAATTGAATAAATCCTAGATACTCTTCCAATTGAAAACAGTTACACTCCATTACACTAATGAATGAAAATTACTTATCAAAGAATGCTTTGGTAACTGACAAAGGCAACAAGATATGGCACTATTTAAGTTTAAATTTACAGTATAGTACAACAAAATTAACTAAATTAACACTAATAAACAATATCTTTGATGTGTTTAGAAAATTCATTAACACAAATTTAGATATAAAACTGTGTTCTAGATTTTTAATACCATTTACTATTACAAGGGATTTCCCTGATAAAACACATAGAGAGATTTTTGCTTTATGGGAAAATAATAACCTATTTTGCTGGTTGCAATGTATTGAAAATCAACAAGCTTTGAACTCACAACGTATATTGTCAACCTATGGCCTATCCCCTAATGACTGGTTGGTTCTTCAGAGTGTCACAACATACACTAAGGATCTGTGTAGAATAATACATAACTCATCCTTCAAAACCATACGAAAAATTATAAACTGGATTTTTGGAATTCTATATAATAATATCAATGTTAAGAATGAATTATCATATCTATTTAACACTTTTAGTGTCTGTAATACAGCTCCTAAGGATTCTTATTGGCAATACATAACTAAAGGGTTTCAAGTATCATTATCAATGGAAGATAAACATTTTATTTTCAGTTAAACTAACTTCTTACTCACAATTCTGGAGGATGTTTCATTGGAAATTTCTACACAGATCCTTTTTGACACCTGAGAAACTCTCAAAAAATGAACCCTTTAAATAGCAAGTTATGTTGGAAATGTCATCTGTCCACTAATGCTGACTGGTCTCATGCTTTTTATGACTGTACTAATATTAAACCATATTGGAATGAGATTAACAAATTTCTTCAAGCTATCTAGACTGATATATTTGTTTTGACAAAGTCTTTAATTTTATTGAATGTTGTTAATAGTAATAATATGAAGAAAGATGACCTGTATTTGTTGTGGACAATGTTAGCAATAGCCAGAAAATGTATAACTAGAAGATGGCACTCTAATGTAGCACCCACAATGGAGGAATTCCTATCATCACTGAAGAAATGCATACTAATGGAGAAAAGAACTGAAGAGTTAAGAACTTTTCCTAAGTCATTGGCTAATAGTCTGTGGAGGAACGTTTTGAATTTGATTGATACCCTACAGATGGAATCAAACTCTTCCTAACTATCATAGTTTATATATTAACTTATTTAACTGCAAATGCTTTTATCTGAATTCTTTTTGTCAGGCTGAATGTAAATACTGTAAATAGTTATTGAATGTTATGATTATATTAAATTATTGTGTTATTTAATCAAAATAAAAATTATTTCAGTAACAAAAATGCTAAACCTAGATCAAATCCCCCAAATTAAAACCTTAACTGTATGGAATTTGTTTCAGCTTAAGGACTACTCCTTTATTGATATCAAAATAAAACTTAATTTAAATAGAAAATACACAATATTCTTGAGACAAATCATAGAATTAATTTCTACCTTAGGATGCTTCCCAAATAAGCTACAAGAAGAAATAAACGTGGCTACTTCACTCATGAAATGTCTAAAAATCAAAAAGAAGATGCTTTCAATCACTTACAAACTAGTCTCTACAGCTAGATACCAATCATCTATTACATTTGCACAATATTGGAAAAACAAAAACCCTGACCTGACAGATGCTCATCTCTCCCAACAATTAACCACATGAACAGTTTTGCCCTTTTTAAGAAACTATTATATACCCAGTTAATGATTAATAATAATGCTTACTATACTTCAGAATATTCATAGGTTCATAGGTTCATACTAGGCTATCTGCCCTAGGGCATTTATAAGCCTAGCCAGAGTGTGTTTGGCTTTTGCCACCCATTTTAAATGAATTTTGCTATGCCCTTTTTCGAGGTTAGTATACTGTGCCTCTGTCTAACAGTGAGACAGAAGTGATACCTGGGGTAAACCTACTATCTCCCATCCACTCATCAAGATTCCTCTTGAAGAGAGTCAATGAGGGACTCTGCCTAACCTGGACTGGGATTTTATTCCAGAGTGAAGGGAGCTTCTGGGTCATGAATCTGTCCCTCCAGCATGTCCTATTTATTTTAGTGCTGAGGTTCAAGTCTCTCGAGTGCGTAGCTCGATGGGATTTGGATTTGTTTAAACTCTTTTTTTCCTAAAACTTCACCCTTTTGTCCTTTTTGCTCCACAGCTACAGCTGACCTCCTATACAGTCTATAGTACTGTAAATATGCTTAGAATCTATGGAATTCCCTAAGGATCAAACTTGAAAAAATGGGCTATGGTAAACCCACTCTCTCTCCCGGGAATTCACAATACTTCAGATATGCCATGCGGACACAACTTATACTGATCTGAAGATACAGATTGCTCTTTTCATGTTAATCAAGCTCTACATTACACATAACTGGTTAGATCAATCTAAACTATATTGGGACAACTTTGAGAGCATGGCATCCAAGTATATTTTATCTCATAAACTAACCACTTTTAATGTTAATAAGCGCCTGAAATACCTCAGGTTCTGGAGTATTACTTTTGATTGCATCTTAACATATCAAACAAATGTTTTTCTATATATATTGTCCTTTAGTAGTAGTGCCACCAGTGTCTTCCTCATCAGAGTCCTACTCTGCTGTTCTTAATGGTTACCTGTATATAAGATGCATACAAAGAAAAGAATCATCACGTCTTGGTAATTGTAATTAGAATTCTGTCATTATATTGTAGCACTATTTGTAAATAGTTGTGTGTAGCAGTTGTTTTCTTTTTTGTTTTTTTATGTTTGTTTTTCCTGTATTCTGTAACACTGTATAGTTATCTAATACATTCTGACTATGTGCAAAATGCTATATTGTATATTAACAATGTTAATATTGTCATATTTCTCATATGTCTGTTCATCTCATTCTACTGTTCATCTTTGTCTCTCTTCATATTGAAAAAAAATAATGTTAAAGGTACTTGTCTATTACTAGAATAAACAGTTGCTTTATCTAACTTTGTGTTTACTTTCAATGTAGTATCACCTGTTACTGTATATTGTATTTAACACTTTCCCCGGGATTCATGAAGCTCGGCGCAAGGCCGGCGTAAGGCTTGCGCCGGCGGTGCATTGCATAGCCGGCGCAGTAGCGCCATATGCATATTAATGAGAGTGCACCGTAACCACAGGCATGTGCGTAGTGTACGTGAGCGAGCCCAAGTAGGATGCGTCAGTAGGCGTGTTTAAGCAGGCAGGCGAAGAGCAACCTAACGTGCTGTCTGCCATAGTCCGCCCAGAATAGAAATGGCTGCAGCCATGGCCCGTGCAGAATGAAATGTCCGCAGAGTATGCAACAAAGTACCCGTCCCAACTAAACAGAGAAGCAAATAAAACCCACGCGGCCGAAATGTACCTGTCCAAGGAACAAAGGATACAGCGTAATACCGTGTCCGTACAGCAATGTACTGTGAGTGTGCATAGTCAGAGAAGGTGTACAGCAGCATGTCAGCACGCCGCACCGACACAGGAGTAGCGACTAAGGTCACCAACCGTCCCACTTTGCGAGGGCAGTCCCTGTATTGGCATCGTGTTCGAAATAAAGCATTAAAAGCGGGAAGTGTGCGAAGAGTGTAGGTCATAATGATTTCCGTATTTAATGTAATTGTAGCCTGAATCGGTTATCTCCGTAACTGAAATACCTAAATGTCCCAAGAAACAGAATAAGCTACCAAACTGCCACAACAATAAGCTCATACTTAGGCAAATAAGTGAAGTTCTATGCTATATAGTGACCGTGTGTATGCGTGTCGGGCTGTGAAGTCAGATGTGACTCCCTGCACATACAGGTGGTCAATGTAGAAGTCCCACAGAACCACGATAGCAATGTGTGTGTTGAATGAAAGGCGACCGACAAACCCTGTCCCTGATCCCTGGTAGTCACCCCTGTGCTGTGTGGACAGCCACCTATACGTTGTACACGGGTGCCCTACTACCCTCGACAGGTATGACTTTGCATTATGTACCAGTCAGCTGTGGGACATGTCCCTGACAGCAGATATGCATATCCGGGAGGCCCCTGCGAAGGATATCTGTGTCAGATGTCCGTCCCAGTATGGCATCTGTTCTGCAAGCATCTACAAACAATGTTACCCATAACACCGCCGTGTGTGCCTGTACCGTGGAAATGTAGATGTATGACAGGGGTGCACCCACGGAATGGCACCATGGGACACCACCTGTGACAGGCAGTTGGTCTGACATGCAGCCAGCAACTATGACCATGTGGGTTGTGTCACATAGACAGTTTACAACACATTCTGTGATGTACATGTTCACATCAGCCAATGGTTTCATTAACGTTACCTGAGGGGTAATGTTATGAAGCCCTTTGCCAGGACGAGGTAGGCTGTATGGACTGCAACACCCCAGCAATGGGCTGGGTGACCGTCCCGAAAATGTCAACCATGTCTTAAAGGCATGAACCGCCCCTGAACAAGACAAACCGTGTGGGATCGAAGTATGTATGTCCCCTATGCAGTCATGTACGAACCGCAGTATGATCCCACCCCATGTCTATGCAGATAGGTCTCCTCAGGGTACTGGGACAGTAATAACCAGCCTCAGTGGAGGCATTGGCCCTGTGATGTGGGAATACAGTTGTCATGCGATACAACCTGGGCACCCTACCTGAGGTGAGGCTATAAAGAAATAGCTGTCCTAACTGTGGGTCCTAATCCCAAATGAGATAGTGGAGTACACAGCGGGCTCACCATCTGGTCTCATGGATGCTATTCACACTACCCTGGAGAGAGCATGTCCCACCTGTGTGTCACAGAACATTTGGTGACCACAAACCGCTGGTACAGACATCTCCACATGTGTGGTGGAGGGTGTGGAGATGTCCTCACTGGACCTGTCAGCCTGTATGTCGGCAATGTGTGTATGTTGAGTAAACCCCACCTCTATGTGAACCCAGTCAGAGCATATGTGGTAGTGACCTCACAGGTGTCGAGCATAGCAACTGAAGGTGGTATGATTGTCAGCCAGGTCCATGTAGGTATATCTGTGGAATGTGCCCTGGACAATCCCATGACATTGTGTAACTCTACACATATGATGACCAAGGGTGTCACACCTCACAAGGTGTCTGCTCCACCCTGTAGTAGCCACCTCCTCGTGTTGTACATCATGTGTATGGCTGGGGTACACCACACTGGGCGCTTGGCATTGGTACAATGAACCACAGTTGGGTAAGTGAATGCCTGGTACATGCAGTCCTGTAGGTACTGGTAGATGGCAAATGTGATTGATGCAGTGGCTGCTGTACCATTGACCACTGGCTCAGGGTCCTTAAAGGAGACCACAGTACTGCGCAGTAGTGTGTAGTCTGCCTCTGAGCAAGCAATGTGTATGTTAACTGGCAACACTCACAGCAACGGATGCCAAAAGCAGAAGCCAATGTCCAAATAACATAGATCAACTTCTGCATGACAATATGTGTTATCATACATGTATTGACATGTGTCTGCCAATTACAATTGGAAATGGCGGTAAGACTGGCCTAAAGTTCCCATGATGTACACAGTCTGGGGTGTTGTTCCGATAATAAAGTGGCAATACCTCCCAATCGTGACCTCTGGGTATGGTATGAAAGTGGTTGTTAACCTGCAACAATGGATGTATAGCATTGGTTTCTGGTGTCGGAAGACATGTTTCCTGTAGCACAACACAGTATGGGTAGTCAAGCACACATACACAATTGCTGAACACACAGCATCAGTGAAACCCACTGCTCACAAGGACACAGTCCGACAAGCTCTACACTTTACATATGCACAGTGGTGTCCATTGTAGGACCCAAAAATTGTGGAAAGAACCAAATTATGTCTTATTTCAATGCGTACCTGAACTCATTGTCGTCACAGGTACACATATGCACCGCCAGAGTGTTTAATGTTGCTGATAGCTGTGCATGTAATGCAGCACAGATGCACAGAAATACCCAGGGTACCGGGTCCATACAACTGCATCCACATCACACCTCCGCACACATGACGGATGTGTAATGGGTACTATCAATTGTTGCAGTCAAGGGCTTCTGCGTATGGAGACACTGTGCTCGGTGTTGTTTACAGGCAATCCTTCCTCCGCCCTGTGGGAGGGATGTGTCTTGTAACACCTGCCTCACTCCCGCTAATAATGCAAAACATACTCCGGAGAATCCTAAATGTAGGTGTGGAATGTGTACAGCCCTATAGTAGTGTCCAGTAGGCAATTTTCATGGATGGGCACCCGTATGTCAGGATGGCACCCACAACTGCAAACCGGGTAAATGACATAGCAGCGGTAAGGCATGACACAGGAAATACACATAGGGACCACAGTTGACATTCCACATACAGAGCGGACTCTCGTGCCAACAAGGGCGAACACAGCACTCAGACAGTCAGCAACAGACTGAATAGCAACAGCTACCGAACAGCGGAACAGATGTACGATCTGTGGAACACATACTAATGGCACACACACAGCGTCAAGTAGGATATGTAAGCTATGGCATTCCCACCTATGAAGACAACATGGTTAAATGAATGCATAGGTAAGCAACATGTTCGGTGGTGTTATATTGGAAATACAGTGACGGATATGTCCCATTGGGATGTCTGCGGTTTATATGAAGCAGTTGGTAACCAGCATCTTTGGATGTATGTCAATTGTTCACAGTACTAAATCAGCTGGTTATGTAGCACCATGTGGAATGGGTAGTCAAACAGACATCCGCGATACCTGAACACACAGTATCAGTGAAATCCAATGCTCACAAGGACACAGTCCGTCAAGCTCTACACTTTACATATGCACAGTGGTGTCCATTGTAGGACCCAAAAATTTGTCTAAAGACAGCTCTTCCGCCTTCTTTAATCACCTAACGGAACTCATTGTAGTCACAGGTACACATATGCACATAGCGTGTTTAATGTTGCTGATAGCTCTCCATGTAATGCAGCACAGATGCACAGAAAAACCCAGGGTACCGGGTCCATAGAACTGCATCCACATCACACTTCCGCACACATGACGGATGTGTAATGGGTACTAGCAATTGTTGCGGTCAAGGGATTCTGGGTATGAAGACTCTGTGCTCGGTGTTGTTTCGCAGGCAATCATTCACCCGCCCTGTGGGAGGGATTTCTCGTAGCACCTGCCTTACTCTCCGCTAATAATGCAAACCATACTCCGGAGAATGCTAAATGTAGGTGTGGAATGTGTACAGCCCTATAGTAGTGTCCAGTAGGCAATTGTCATGGATGGACACCCGTATGGCCAGAATGGCACCCACAACTGCAGACACGGGTAAATGACATAGCAGCGGGAAGGCATAACACAGGAAATACACATAGGGACTACAGTTGACATTCCACATACAAAGCAGGACCGTCGTGCCAACACCGGCGTACACAGCACTCAATCTGCCAGCAACAGACTGAGGAGCACCGCTACCGTGCAGCGTAACAGATGTGCGACCTGTGGAACACATACTAATGGCACACACACAGCGTCAAGTAGGATATGTAAACTATGGCTTTCCCACCTATGAAGACAACATGGTTAAATGAATGCATAGGTAAGCAACATGTTCTGGTGGTGTTATAGTGGAAATACAGTGACGGATATGTCCCAGTGGGGCGTCTGCGGTTTAAATTGAGTATTTGCTAACCAGCATCGTTGGATGTATGTAATTTGTCCACAGTACTACATCACCTGGTTATGTAGCACCATGTGGAATGGGTAGTCCAACAGACATCCGCGATTCCTGAACACACAGTCTCAGTGAAACCCACTTCTCACAAGGACACAGTCCGACAAGCTCTACACTTTACATATGCACAGTGGTGTCCAATGTAGGACCCAAAAATTTGTCTAAAGACAGGAATGCCGCATTCTTTCAACACTTAAGTGAACTCATTGGCGTCACAGGTACACATATGCACATAAGCGTGTTTAATGTTGCTGATAGCTGTCCATGTAATGCAGCACAGATGCACAGAATTACACAGGGTACCGGGTCCATAGCACTGCATCCACATCACACTTCCGCACTGGAGGGCGGATGTGTAATGGGTACTATCAATTATCGCGGTCAAGGGATTCTGGGTATGTAGACTCTGTGCTCGGTGTTGTTTATGAGCAATCCTTCCTCCGCCCTGTGGGAGGGATGTGTCTGTAGCACCTGCCTTACTCCCGCTAATAATGCAAAACATACTCCGGAGAATGCTAAATGTAGGTGTGGAATGTGTACAGCCCTATACTAGTGTCCAGTAGGCAATTGTCATGGATGGACACCCGTATGGCCAGGATGGCACCCACAACTGCAAACCGGGTAAATGACATAGCAGCGGTAAGGCATGACACAGGAAATACACATAGGGACCACAGTTGACATTCCACATACAGAGCGGACTCGTGCCAACACCGGCGTACACAGCACTCAATCTGCCAGCAACAGACTGAGGAGCACCCGCTACCATACAGCGGAACAGATGTGCGACCTGTGGAACACATACTAATGGCACACACACAGCGTCACGTGGGATGTGTAAACTATGGCATTCCACCTACGAAGACAACATGGTTACATGAATGCATAGGTAAGCAACATGTTCTGGTGGTGTTATATTGGAAATATAGTGACGGATATGTCCCATTGGGATGTCTGAGGTTTATATGAAGCAGTTGGTAACCACCATCTTTGGATGTATGTCATTTGTTCACAGTACTAACGCGGCGGTTATGTAGCACCATGTGGAATGGGTAGTCAAACAGACATCCGCGATTGGGAACATACACCAGCAGTGAAAAGCACTGGGCAGGTGGACACAGTCCAGCAACATCTAACTTGACAAATGCACATCGGTGTCCATTGTAGGACCCAAAATTCTGTTCAGAGCATGCCTGCTAGCTTCCTGCATTACTCATGTGATCTAATTGTCGTCACCACGTCACAGGTACACATAGGCACGCATGCGTGTTCAATGTTGATGATAGCTGTCCATGAACTACAGCACACATGCACAGAAATACCCAGGGTATCGGGTCCATACAGCTGCGTCCACATCACACTGCAGCACACATGAAGGATGTGTAATGGGTACTGTCCACTGTTGCAGTCAAGGGAGTCTGGGTATGTAGAATCAGGCCTCGGTGTTGTTTCAAAGGCAATCCTTTGTCCGCCCGTGGGAGGGGCGTGTGCGTAACACATCGTCACTCTCCACTAATAATGCACACCATACTCCGGGGAATGCAAAATGCAGGTGTGAAATGTGTACAGCCCCATACCAGTGTATAGTAGGCAATTCACATGGATGGACAAGCGTATGACTAAGATGGCACACATAAATGCAAACGGGTGGAATTACACTGCCGTAGTAAAGCATTACACAACTCATACACATAGGGACTACAGTTGACATTCTCCATACAAGAAACACAGACAACCAGCCGATGAAGTCCAAAGCAAAGGCGAGGTACTGTAGGGACCGTCAGTGACCAACCAGAGCACACCAAGAATTAAAGGCAGTCACCATAGTGTATTGGAGCACACTTCGTCTGCTTCATAAGCAGACTTATTCAGACTACATACAATGTAGTTCAACCTACTAAATTTACAAGCATTAATTGGTTGGTACATTAGATGTGCTAGGTACTAATTACATGCCTTAAAGGCAGACAAGCGAACAAACCTTACTTGGGTTACACATCCCACACAGTGAGGACAACAGACATTGCTCCGAAGGTACAGTATTCACGGAAAATGGAAAAATATGTACATATATGAAACATGAACCAACATAAAATGTTTTCCAAATCTCTGACTGTGTAAGCTACATGTATATGTCCTACGGATTGTGCCAATATATTAACAGAACTGCAGACACCTAGTAATATGAATGAACCATAATATATACACATAAACCGTATGAATATGAGTACTGTAAAATAGACCAACGAAATGTAAAGATTCACAATGTGCTAATGTAACATTCATTTACAAGGTTACAGAAATAAATCAATGCAGACATCCATGTGTAAATACTAACAGAAGGCCAGCGAGGTGCTTGCCCTTACATGTACTGGGATGTCGTTCCACAGCATAGTGAGTGTCCGGGTGATGAATCCGTCCCAACAACACGTTCGATTAATGACAGTGTCAAGGTGTCGTCAGCTGCCCTTGTGGTTCTGAGGATCTACCTTATTTCGTGAAGCATAGTCATCAGATCTGGGTTCGACCTGGCCGTGCATGCCAGGCACGGGTCACCTCTGGGCAACTGGTATGCAACTGTATACAGCTGGAATACTTTCAGTCGGTCAGTATAACACATATACCTGAGACCCTGCATCCGTTTGTCGAAGAACTGTTGTTGCCTTTCCAGCTGCTGCAGGTGTTGGGTCAGATACATTCTGAGCGGGGCATTGTACCCAATCATAGGTCTATTGGTGATGAGTACAAGGGGACAATGACCTCCCTGATCTAGATGTGAATCCCTTCATGATGATGTGGCCAATGTGGAAGGTCTACCCAACTATGTTAGCAACATGTGTGTCTAACGAGCGGTTAACAACAACACGTGTCCCCAGATCACTGGTAACCCCTCCGTGTTCAGTGGACTGCCACCTATATGGTAGCTCGGGGTAACCTTGTTCATCCCGAAGGGTATGCCTATGCATTTCCTGGCATTTAGCTGTAGGACATGTCTCTGGTACCACTTATCCACATCTGTGAGGCACTCCTGAAGGATATCTGTGTCAGATGTGTGTCTGACCTTGGCATCCGGTTTGCAGTCGTATGCAAACATTGTCACCCATAACCCCACTGTGTGCGTGTACATTGGAAGCGTAGATGCTGGAAATAGTGGACCCAGGACTGAGCCCCATGGGACACCACCTGTGACTGGCTGTGAGTATGACATGGCGCCAGCAACTATGGCCATGTGTGTTCTGTGACCTAGCCCGTTTGCAACCCATAGGGCGATGTATGGACTTACATTCAAGATGGCGGGTTTACCAAGTATACCCGAGGGGTATTGTGTCGGCGGCCTCTGCGGGTTGAGGTAGGCTGTATGGACTGGTTTACCCTCAGCAATGGCCTTGGTGACTGATTCTACAAAGTGAAACACGTGTAAAGGGCATGATCTGACTATGACCAAGCTAAACTGGGTTGTATCCAAAGTATCCGGGTCCCCTATGTCCTCATCTATGTGTCCCATTATGATCCATCTCCATGGCTTTGCAGATAAGGCTTGTCAAACTAATGGTATGGTAATACCCAGGGTCAGTGGAGGCACCATCTATGTGGAGTGTGACTACAGTCGCCCTGTGCTACTACTCAGGTACGTATCCTGAGGTGAGGCTAGGATTACACAGCTGTCCGAAGTGTGGGTTAAATTCCCCATAGAGTTCCCGGAGTGCACAGCTGGGACACCATGTGGACCCATGGATGTTGTGTTAACTGCCTTGGGGCCGGATGTGGGTAATGCTGGACATACCAACGGCAGGCGTGCCACGTTCGAGTCCGATGCCCAAGGGACCACACACATAGCCGGCCTTAGGCATAGGCCAAGTAGGTAGCCGTCTAGGGTGTTGCTATACTCGGGGCACCTTTCCAGACTCTATGTGGTGTAGGTAGACCAGGAGGGTAGCGGGTGGCGTATCGGTGGCAACCTCTGCCTAGGTCACCACTTACCCTAAGGCCACTCTTCTCGTGGGTAATACAGCAGTACCCACACCTAGGCAGCGGGTCATCGCTAGGGTCATTGCTAGTATGGCACATCATCTCGTAAGGAAGGAAACCATATATCCCCAGACAGAATGGCACAGCATAATGCCTGTTCGCCGGCCAAAGGCAGACATCGTCACCAGCGTCGGTGCGGGCGTACTGCAGCGAGATGTCCGTTAACAATGCCGACAATGTGTCGCTTTGTGAAACAAACTCCACAGAGACATTCAATAATAGACAACGACGGACAACCCGATGTCCTCGTGTCTGAGATCTTCAACCTGTTACGCCATGTTAAATGTGTAGCACAGCGGAACCGGGCCAAAAAAGCAGCGGACATGTCTGTGGCTCAGTGAACGTCGTCACGCAATGTCAAACCCTTGTAATATTGCGACACAGCCCATACATACGGAGGGTTAGTAATGGCAGTAGGTTACTTGATCAGACCGTGTGCAATTAGTATACGAGTTCTACAACGGATACAACGGACATTCGGCGCACACGGTTAAGACTAATTGGGGGGGGGGGGCCGTGACATAGTACCATGGACACGGACAAAACGTGCCCATGTGACTCATCTAACATTCGTACAGGGTCAGGGCGGTCCCGTACTGTGGGCGGACAAGACCAAACCCAAAGCACCACAGCAACACCCTGACAATCGAAGGCCTGTATGCATATGGGATATAAGCAGCTGTCATCTGAACAGCCCTGTGGTGACGACATATGCATCCTGGGCCATGAGCGAGGGGGAATTAGGAATGTTCAACATGCAGTACCGCACCTTTCCCAGCAGGGGAATGGATGCCTGTGACGTGCGTGTGTGCGGGGGGGTGATATGCAAATGTACATAGGTACCACGGGTATGCATATTAATGACAACGAACAGCTAACGTGCACTGGTCACAGTAAGTCTCAAACGTGACTGCAGTCACGTTGGAATCATGACTATAGAACATATAGATGTGCGTGTATGCGTAAAGCGTCCATGCTGCAAACACCGTTACATATATAAAGCTGTCAGTGCTTTCTGCACCGTCCGTCAACGGATCAGACATATGTTACGGAATAGTCACAAGTATCCTAAAACACGTAACCACACAGACACTGTAAACATATATAAACGGAATACGGATATGCATGTGCGCGTGCGCGTAACACACAATCCGGACATGCGAGTGTGCGTGTGTGATCCAGTGGAACCAGAGAAGGTTACGGATGTCTCCTCCACACGTTTACATTCACAATTGTGAAATATATGCTTAAATAGTACCTATTGATTCCATGCTTTGTTATCGTAATGCTACTAATATACACATCGATATACAATAACCTGATCAACACACTACATCCTAAGGTGCACTCTCAACAATTATCAACTATGTGTCCGGATACTGATTGTATTTACCAATATTGTAGATACATTAACACATCGTTGGTGTATTATTGTTTCCATTAAGTAATGTATGCAACACTGATCAGTATATGTCACGTTATCATCAAGACCTGGAGCACTGTCTACTTAACTATGAGCAGGTTTATTGATTAAGTGACTTGAACTGACTCTGAAGGAAGTGTATAAGGGCGACTATCAATGTATTTTGTACTCCGGCGATGCCTCATGTCAGTGGGTGAAAGAGCTCTGTATCATTTGACTGTGGAGTGTATCTTTAGTGTCATTGTCTGTTTTGGCCTGATATATATGCAATAATGTCTGTTATGAAGATGACCAGGACCCAAGGTTTGCTGTATTTCCACACCCCACCACCACAAAAGGGAATAGTAAAAGGGCAGTATGTTCGAGGTAGTTGGATGACCTCTAGGGACAGTGATTATGAGGAAGAGTGTATGAAACTAAGAGGGATGTTTTTAGATAGAGGCTACCCAAGGAAATTAATAGATGAAATTGAGAAGGAAGTAAGGGAAGGAAGAGTGGACAAATATCGGCCTATTTTAGGACAGGAAGATGACCTTGAGAAGGTGACCAACCTCGACAAAAACAATTTTGAGTTAAGAAATAACTTTATAACAGATTATAGTGGGGAGGCTAAGGTCATACAAAGAATAGTGGAGGAAGAATGGGTACAGTTTGGTGAATTCTCTGATTTAAGAAGTCTGTTTATACAACCCTTGAAATGTACATATAGAAAAGGGAGAAATTTGAAAAATTTGTTTGAAAGAAGAATTAAGGAAAACAATACTTCCAGGGAGAGAAAAGGCACATATAAATGTGGGAGGTGCTCCCAGTGCCCGAATATTTGCAATAAAGATATAAATTTATGTGAAAAGTAGGGACATATTAGTGCAGAGTAAGCAATATGTTAATTGTCAAACAAAAGGTATAATATACCTAAGTATTTGTAAGAAATGTGAGGCATTTTATGTGGGCAAGTCTGAAAGAAGACTAAGAGATAGAATCTACGAGCATAACTATGAGATGAAGACAAAAGATATGTGTAATGCTCTGTACAAGCATAAAATAAAATGTGAAGAAGCTGATTATACCTTCTTTGTGTTAGAGGTAGTAAACAAAGATATACGTGGTGGACAATGGGAGGAGACAATTGAGTACAAAGAGTTATTATGGCAACTTCATTTGGAAGCTTATAACCCACCAGGGTTGAATAATTATGTATCTTTGGCCCCAGTATTGAAAATAAGAGCAGCGAAGCTCTGAGTTGGAAAATTTATAACAGGGGATTAAAGATACTGAGACATTATTAAAGATAATTAAATATATAATTAATCAGCACTATTTTGTGGAAAAAAGGTAAAAAGAAGTGACAGGATAATTATGGGAAAGGGTATCTGTAAGAAATGAATTTGAACCTGGGTAAACTTTGAAGTGTATTAAGTTTGGGCATAACTGTGAAAACAGTGGTTGTAATGTGTTCATCCAGACACCAGAGGGCATTGGATGTTTTTACTTGTATGTTTGTATATATTATTGTAGATATATTTTATATGTTTAGATTTGGTATATAAAATGTCAAATTTTAATGTTTTGAATATCATGAATAAAAGTTGATAATTAATTATAGAAAATGTTGTGAGCAGGAATGTAATAAATTGTAACATGATTTCAAGGGTAGACATGAAGGCACTTTGTAAATGTGATGTATAGTATAATATATGAAGAATATGGCAATTAAGTACTTATTGTATTATTAGGATTAATTATTCAATCAGCAATAGTATTTAAGCAGAAGGGGAAGAGCTTGTAGTATTGTGCATCTGAGGAAGTGTATTCAAGCAGCGCAGGTGTGGAGACATAAGCGTTAATGTGTTTGGAGTGTTTTGCTGAAACTACGTGTTGCTGCTTGGTTCGTTACTTTTGTTAATAAAGCTGCTAAAAAAGAAAAAAGGAGCCGTTTTCTTCCACTAGTACCTTTTGCTTTGTTTAGTTGTGACTGTTCTGGTACTAGGCTCCATTGTCGTGGTTTTGCTGTATTTCCGCTTACCGGCTCGTGGACATAGACAGGCCAAGTAATACATAATATGGGTAGTCAAACAGACATCCACGATTGGGAACATACAGCAGCAGTCACAACCACTGGCCAGATGGTGACAGTCCAACACGTTCTACACTTTACATATGCACATCGGTGTCCATTGTAGGACTCCAAAAATTGATCCATTCGCAGCATCGACCAGCTGCCATCGGCGCAGAAGAAGTGACAGCCCTGACTGCGGCACAGCTAGACATATGCACCACCAGCGTGTTTAAGGTTGGGGACAACTGTCCATGAAATGCAGGACATATGAACAGAAATCCCCAGATTGTCGTGTCCATAGAAGTGCGTCCACATCCCAGTCCCGCACACATGGCGGATGTGTAATGGGTACCGTGGAGGGTTGCAGCCATGGGATCCTGGGTATGCAGATATGGGGCTCGATGTTGTTTGGCAGATAATCCGTTGTCACGCCCGTGGGAGGATGCGGGTATAGCACGTGCCTTACTCCCCACTAATGATGCAAAGCATCCACGGATAATGGTAAAAGCAGGTGTGAGTGTTGTACAGCCCTATATCAGTGTCCAGTAGGCAATTCGCATGGATGGACAAGTGTACGACCGAGATGGCACCTATAACTGGAAACCTGATGGAATTACACAGCTGCAGTAAGGCATAACACAGGAAATACAGATAGGGACTACAGTAGACACTCCCCATACAAAGACAGACTGCCGTGCGAATACCGGCGTACATGGCACTGGATCTGCCATCAACAACATGAGGATCACTCGCTTCCATACTGCGGAACAAATGGGCGACCTGTGGAACATATACTAATGGCACACAAACAACTTCAACTAGGAAGGTCATAGGATGTTTCAACACTGGCGTTCACGCATATAACGAACATCCGTAAATGAATAAATAGGGTATACATGTTCCGGCTGTGTTATATTGACAATACAGTGGCGTATACGTCCTACTGGGCCTTTTGAGGATTACCTAAAGCAGTTGCCAACCTGCAGCATGACATCATTACCATTTGGGTTAATCGTAGTAGGACCACGGGTTTCGTAGCACAACATAATATGTGTAGTCAAACACACATCCGCGATTGGGGAACATACAGCAGCGGTCACAACCACTGGCCAGATGGACACAGTCCAACATGTTCTACATTTTACATATGCACATTTGTGTCCATTGTAGGACCCAAAATTTCTTCTTCTGCGAGGAGACCAAGATGAACTACAGCCGTGACTACGGCTGGCAGCAGAAATGCACCGCCAGCGTGTTCAAGGTTGATGACACCTGTCCATGAAATGAGGACATATGCACAGACATCCACAGATTGTCGAGTCCACATGTGCGTCCACATCCCATTCCGCACACATGGAGGATTTGCAATGGCTACTGTCGAGGTTGCAGCCATGGCATCTTGGGTATGCAGAAATGGGTGTCGGAGATGATTGGCAGAGGATCCATTGTCCGCCCGTGGGAGGATGTGGGTACAGAACATGGCTTACCCCCACCAATAATGGCAATCATCCACGGAGAATGCAACATGCAGGTGTGAAATGGGTACAGCCATACACCAGTGGCCAGTAGGCATTTCCCAAGCCTGGAGAACCGTACGGACAAGATGGCACCCAGAATAGCAAACCTGGTGAAATAACACAGCTGTAGCAAGGCATAACACAGGAAATACAGCTGGAAACAACAGTAGACACACTCCATAGACATCCATCCAGCCGTGCGAATCCCGGCGTACACAGCAACCAAGCTGCTAGCAAGTCTATGGGGATCACCCGCTTCCACTCCGCGGAACATACAGGCGGCCTGTGGAACACATATTAATGGCACTCCAACAACGTCAACTAGGAAGGTCATAGCATGCTTAAAGTATGGCGTTCCCACTCATAAAGAACATCCTGTCATGAATAAATGGGTTCTACATGTACCGGCTGTGTTATTATGGCAATACAGTGGCGGATAGTTCACAATGGGACCTCTGAGGCTTACATAAAGCAGTTGCCAACCTGCAGGACTACAGTAACACCATATGGGTTAATTGTGGAAGGACACGGGTTCCGTAGCACTACATAACATGGGTAGGCAAACAGACATCCGCGACTGGGGAACATACAGCGGCAGTCAAAACCACTGGCGAATGGACACGGTCCAACATGTTCTACACTTTACATATGCACATCGGTGTCCATAGTAGGACCCACATATTTGTCCATAGGTGTTGGCGACAGGCTGCTATCGTGCGAACCAGAAGAAGTGACAGCCGTGACTACGGCACAGGTAGATATGGGCACCACAAGCGTGTACAAGGGTGATGACAAGTGTCCATGACATGCAGGACATATGAATAGGACTCCCCAGCTCGTCGTGTCAATAGGCGTGCGTTCACATCCATTCCGCACACATGAAGGATGTGCAATGGGTACTGTCGAGTGTTGCAGACATGGGATCGTGGGTATGCAAAAATGGGTCTCGGCGTGGATTGGCAGATGATTCGTTGTCCGCCCGTGTGAGGGGCGTGGGCATGGCATATCGTTACTCCGCACTAATAATGGCAATCATCCAGCGGAAAATGATGAATGCAGCTGTGTAATGTGTACAGCCCTATACTAGTGTCCAGTAGGCAGTTCCCATAGATGGACAAGCGTGGGGCCAAGATGGCACCCATAGCTGCAAACCTGGGGAATCCCACAGCTGTTACAAGGCATAACCCAGGAAATACAGATAGGGACTACAGTAGACACTCCCCATACAAAGCCAGACCGCTGGGCAGATGCGGAGTATCACGGCACTTAATCCGCCAGCACATTAATGGGGATCATGCGCTTCCATACAGCAGAACAGATGGGTGACCTGTAGAACCATACCAATGGCACAATATCAGCGTCAGCTGGGAAAGACATCGATGGTCGAACCATGGCGTTCCCACCAATGAAAGACATCCTTCAGTGGATTAATAGGATTGATGTCAATTGACCATGGAAAACACATGCTCAACAATAAAGACCGCTGGCACCCTATGGCCACAAACCATGTCACACATAGGTAGATGGAACAGTCAGCGTAAACATTTCGTGCGGCAGGTCACACATGGTATACAAAGGTTAGACATGTATGCGCTATCACCCGTAGGCCCGTGAGACGTACACATAACATGGGAGCATCCAGGCTTTAAGTATCCACCTGTACACTTCCATTTGTCACTTTCTATGCGAACAATGAACATGTAGCCACAGCATAGAAAGCACAGACGCACTGCTAACGACACACACGTATGTCAACAATTCAGAAGGCATCCTATGAACACACGTATTACATGATATCGTACTATGCCGACCCCACACCGATCAGAGACCTAACAATGTATATGGAAGATATGCATAGCATATCACTGTAATACAATGGTACAGAACTGACAGAGTAGACAAATGTATGTTAACCCTACATCTGCATCTACACTACATTCCCGTTACGGGTGTTTGCTCCACCTGCTTCACAAAGGATGCCTCAACAGTTATCCATCGGTCAGCCCTGGTGTGTGGCCAAACCTCCACCTACTAATCTATCTACATACGCATTCTTCAGCATAGCTGTGGAGGTCCCTCCTGTGGTGTAATACCCTAGACGTCGTAAAACACCGACTGTAGACATGTGCCTTGTGATGTGCCCATAGCCGGCCGTAGGCATCGCCAATCCTGCGGCTGCCCAGGCCGCTGCCCTAGTAGGGACACCTGTCTAGTAGGCGTGTCACGTGGGTATATCAAGATGGGTGCACCATGTGTTGTGCTGGCGTGTGCCATGTAGCCCACAGCCTAGGGCACCGGCGATCTAAGGCGCTGCCGTGCAGGGTAGTACAGTCTGCAGGTATGTGCAGGCGTGCACATGTGACAGCGGGCCACAAGGATACCCATAGTGGCGACAGCTGCACACATGGCTATAGTGGGACACACACACGGCCATGCATACAGCACACATAGACATACACACACCATAAATAGGCAAGTACACACAAGGTGTATGTCATGTATGGGTAAAGTGTAAGGACAGCAAGGATAGCTGTCTGCCATGTAATCCAGCGATGTCTATGAGGTGTTCTGGAATACGGACAGTGCATGGACAATGTGTGGATATGCAAAGTACCACAGTTATATGTGTCAGCCGTGCAAATATGCGATACATGGGAAGGCGGCTGTCCATGGGAGAGCAATGATGCGGCCACAACATAGGTACATAGATATACAAAGAAAGAGGTACACGAGCACATCCGGCAGGCCCGTGAGTGTAATGTACACAGCAGCAACCCACAACACCATAGTAGGGTACCGTGGAGAACACGCTCTGGTCGCCGACCAGAAGAAGCACACAAGCAGTACGATCTGCGTCCCACCATCCACAAACACAAGGATGGCGCCAGGATATGGGTGTTCAGCGTAAACCTCAAAGCCATACCCTATGAACCCATGCAGCTGGGAGCATGGACACACACACACATGTGGCGCATGGTGATTGACCACACCCCACATACCCAACGCACAAGCGTACAACACAGGTATGGTATGCGCTCGTGGACCACCGAGCACACCACCAGCAGAGGCACATGTACAGGTGGGTGACAACAACCGTACAGGAATGGCGGCTGGTAGGCAAGGTATGTGTTGCGGCGTCTAAAAGCATGTACATCCGCAGAGGCAGCTGCAAAACACACACACACACACACGCCAAGGGCCGGAGTCGAACCTCGCCTATCTACATGAACTCACTACAGTATGAAGCATTTACAGAGCACTACCGAGTTTACTGAGCACAGGCGCTGACAGAGGCATACTTCTGGGCTGGTGACATCACCCGCAAAACAATAGCTGGCAATAGGCAAGGTATGTGTTGCGGCGTATAATAGTATGTGTATCCGCAGAGGCAGCTGGAAACACACACACACACATGGAAGGGCGGAGTCGAACCTCGCCTATCTACATGAACTCACTACAGTATGAAGCATTTACAGAGCAGCTACGAGTTTGCTAAACAGGCGCTGTCACAGGCATACTTGTAGGCTGCTGACATCACCCGCAAGACAATAGTTGGCAATAGCCAAGGCATGTGTTGCGGGCGTCTATAAGCATAATCAGTCGCAGAGACAGCTGGAAACACACACACACACACGGAAGGGCGGAGTCGAACCTCGCCTATCTACATGAACTCACTACAGTATGAAGCATTTACAGAGCAGCTACCGAGTTTGCTAAACAGGCGCTGTCACAGGCATACTTGTAGGCTGCTGTCGTCAGCCCCAAGGCAAGAGGTGGCAATAGCCAAGGCATGTGTTGCGGGGCGGCTAAAAGCATATGCAGTCGCAGCCGCAGCTGGAGACACACACACACACACACAGAGACACACACACACACACACGGAAGGGCGGAGTCGAACCTCGCCTATCTACATGAACTCACTACAGTATGAAGCATTTACAGAGCAGCTACCGAGTTTGCTAAACAGGCGCTGTCACAGGCATACTTGTAGGCTGCTGGCGTCAGCCGCAAGACAATAGGTGGCAATAGCCAAGGCATGTGTTGCGGGCGTCTAAAAGCATATGCAGTCGCAGGCAGCTGGAAACACACACACACACACAGACACACACACACACACACACGGAAGGGCGGAGTCGAACCTCGCCTATCTACATGAACTCACTACAGTATGAAGCATTTACAGAGCAGCTACGAGTTTGCTAAACAGGCGCTGTCACAGGCATACTTGTAGGCTGCTGGCGTCAGCCGCAAGACAATAGGTGGCAATAGCCAAGGCATGTGTTGCGGGCGTCTAAAAGCATATGCAGTCGCAGGCAGCTGGAAACACACACACACACAGAGACACACACACACACACACACGGAAGGGCCGGGAGTGGAACCTCGCCTATCTACATGAACTCACTACAGTATGAAGCATTTACAGAGCAGCTACCGAGTTTGCTAAACAGGCGCTGTCACAGGCATACTTGTAGGCTGCTGGCGTCAACCGCCAAGACAATAGGTGGCAATAGCCAAGGCATGTGTTGCGGGCGTCTAAAAGCATATGCAGTCGCAGGCGCAGCTGGACACACACACACACAGAGACACACACACACACACACACGGAAGGGCGGGAGTCGAACCTCGCCTATCTACATGAACTCACTACAGTATGAAGCATTTACAGAGCAGCTACCGAGTTTGCTAAACAGGCGCTGTCACAGGCATACTTGTAGGCTGCTGGCGTCAACCGCCAAGACAATAGGTGGCAATAGCCAAGGCATGTGTTGCGGGCGTCTAAAAGCATATGCAGTCGCAGGCAGCTGGAAACACACACACACACACACACACACACACACACACACGGAAGGGCGGAGTCGAACCTCGCCTATCTACATGAACTCACTACAGTATGAAGCATTTACAGAGCAGCTACCGAGTTTGCTAAACAGGCGCTGTCACAGGCATACTTGTAGGCTGCTGGCGTCAACCGCCAAGACAATAGGTGGCAATAGCCAAGGCATGTGTTGCGGGCGTCTAAAAGCATATGCAGTCGCAGGCGCAGCTGGAAACACACACACACACACACACACACACACAGAAGGGCGGGGTCGAACCTCGCCTATCTACATGAACTCACTACAGTATGAAGCATTTACAGAGCAGCTACGAGTTTGCTAAACAGGCGCTGTCACAGGCATACTTGTAGGCTGCTGGCGTCAACCGCCAAGACAATAGGTGGCAATAGCCAAGGCATGTGTTGCGGGCGTCTAAAAGCATATTCAGTCGCAGGCGCGGCTGGAAACACACACACACACACACACACACACACACACACGGAAAGGGCGGGGGCGAACCTCGCCTATCTACATGAACACACTACAGTATGAAGCATTTACAGAGCAGCTACCGAGTTTACTGAGCAGGCGCTGTCAGGAGGCATACCCCTCGTGAGTGGTATCATTTGCAAAGGCAATCGCCCGCTCGGGTGTTCGGACAGAGTCGCAGTCACGCGGTCTGTTACCATCCCAAGGTCGCCGTACACTAACTGCGTTAGTGCTGCAGTCAGAATAACAAGTAACTACTGATCAGTACATCACTGCATACTGGGCATGCTCAGACACTTAGACTCGGCACAGGGCAGACATGCATACACATGTTGCGGCGGCATGGGTGGCGTAATGTGGACCGTCGTGTGTGTCCAGCCACACAACAGAAACCTGGCCATGCCACAGGCGTGGCCGTTGCGTGGGGATAGAGGCATGCACCGGGTATTACTGCAGGCGGCTGCGGTGTGCACTGTGCTGTGTGTCTATCTACACAGCTGCCTACTGGGCATGCTCAGACACTTAGAGTCGGCACAGATCAGACATGCATACACATGGTGCGGCGGCATGGGTGGCGGAATCACGGACCATCCTGTGTTTCCGGCCACACAACAGTAACCGGTCATGCCACAGGCGTTGTTGTTGCTGCGGGGAATATGTAGGTACAATTAACCATGTGTAGGACTGGTCTACAGTTTGTTGCATGCTACAGACAACCCTCACATACACAGGATACCTTCACAGATGTCCTGAGGACACTGGTGAGTGGGCATGCTCTCACAACAGCACCGTTTGTGTGACATGAACCACCCATGCATAGCCTGGGAACATTACCCATGGCGCAACACAGTCGCCAGCAGTCCCAGGTGTTCACACACCTGGCCACTGTTAAACAGCCATGCACCATACATACCAGGGGCATGTCTGGCAGTTCTGCCCATCACGCATGGTGAGGATAGGCCCCACACAGGATGTACAGCCCTCAATGGTGATGCAAGAGCGTATAGTGGATCCACTGGTCATCCACTCACTGTAACCAACACCAGCATGGGGGACCTCAGTGATGACCTCTCCACAGAAAACCACACACATCATATGACCGGTGTGGTACCCTACATGTCCTCCATGCCAATGTTGAACAGAGGCCAGACCGGAAAACACCTACCGAATGCCTTCCCGACCACCCACATGCATGTCTGCAACAGGCAAACATGATGACATCAGGACCTTGTCCACCACAGGTAGGCACATGGTGTGGTGGACCGCAGCCACTGACTACCTGTACATCAACAGTTGGAGCTACTACATGGCAGGGCAATGACAGTACCAGGAAACCATCACCCATTCATACCGGCGTCACCATACATTACATACCAACATCCAGGTCCGCTCGTGGGAGTGGTACTGCAGAGGGCACATGAGACAACCACAGGGCCTTCCCTAACTGTGGTAAGGACATGGTTGGGGCCACACTGACATGGCTGGAAATGGTCCAGAATGGTACAACAGTCACTGCACCCACAGACATTGTCTGCATACCACAGGACATGTTCCATGCATACATCCCCCCCCCCCAACAGGGAACATATCCATCCCACCAAAGTGTATCCTCCAAAACATGTCATATGGCCTGGGGTGATCCCATATCTCTATGGCGTTTGACACGTCAGCAATGGGCACCGATGGTTTCCCTGGCTGTGTGCTACCCATCCTCTTTGAGGCCCTCGGCCCACACATGCGACCACTGTGTCATGTTAGCCTTACTATGGGCTATGTCCCCAATGGATGCCATATGGCATCTGTGGTCCCACTATGCCAGGGTAGTGCTCCTATGGACTGTCAACAGCCACACCCTATCGCTTGACAAATGTTGTCTGCAAAGCTGTGTGGAGGTCCATACAGGTGGTCATGGTTACAGATAGCGGTGTACAGCCAATGCGGAACATACCCACAACTACATAGTCAAGGCGGATCCTGCCTCCCGAACCTGCTCGTCCAGTCTGGAGTGTTCACCAAGGCCATTGATGGGGATATGTGGGTTTGCACACAGTACCATGACCTGGTGGGGCGTTCAGAGCACACTACACATGGGACCCATGTAAAGGCTCGCCAGCATACATGTGGGGACATATGTCACCCGATGCTTCTCACACAGGTTGGAGGTCACACCACACAGGGTTGGTGCTGAAGGTGCTTTGTCACACTCATATCTGGACCCAGTGGAGGGCCACAGGGCTCACTCCTGTGCACCCTGCCAGATAGCATCCGACCTTCAATGTGCATGCAATCATAGGGGGATTGTAGCAGACAAGGTATGCAGATGACTACGCACCGGCCGACATACCCAGCACCCCATGTTACACGTACATCCACCTAGCCGGTCATAGACATGGCTGACTGGTGCCAGAGCCATGGCCTGCTAACAAATGCCAGAGAAGGTGCAGCCCTACCCAGTGTGAAGAACATGTTTGTCCCAATTTCACATGTAGGTGATGCGCCATTAAAGATGGTGGACATGTTCAGGGTAATGGCTACCACACCTGTTGGCAACCTCTGTCAACACACACAATGGCAATGTGGGTGTGAAGACATTCCATTGTGGCCTCCTGGTCTGGATGGAATGGCAACCACATCAGGGGTGTTCATTGTACCCCTGTACACATCACACACCAGTGCAATGACTGCGTGCAATGGCACATGTGGCCTGTAGCTAACCTGATGCCTGCAGCACTCGGAAGGACATAAGCGTTCCACAAGGCGGGGATGGCGCTGCTGGGACATGTGTCACAAGGTGCGGCCAAGGGGACACTGGCTGTGGATCTCCACAGCACAGCTGCTCCGTGGTGATCTGTGCCCGACATACACGGCCATGTCTGACCTGGGTGACATGGGCACATTCCACCTCCCAGGCCCCATGCGAACACGGGCACAGAAGCGACTGTCAGACACCTCAACCCAGCGATGAGTGGGGCGTGCTGGGGAACAGGGTAGCCAGACACACACTACAACACGGGGAGGGTGCCAGGCCATGTGAAGGAAAGGCCCTGACTGCCTTTGTCCAGGACTGCTACTGGCGTGTGGATGTGTGACTATAGTTATCGCCAGTCAACCTCTGTGTGTCACTGCTAGACCAGGGACTGGGGACTGATGGATATGGCATCACCATCCTGAGGGTGTTAGATGCCACACACAGTCATGCTAGGTCCACACATGTCGTAGGGCACATATCCTGTCACGTTCATGTGTGCCTATGTACCTATGTAGGGGTCCATGCCAGATGTGGGTAACTGTGCTATGCTGATTTTGCCAGACATGCCTGTGGGTACACCACGACTACACGTTGGGAACTAATTACAGTGCTCTCAGTAGGCACGTGCAAGTACACCATCAGTATCATACGGGTTAACTGCACCGACATGGTGCTACACATGTAACCGCCACACATACTGTGTACACATATCAATGAATGCTGCACCTGTCCTGCATGGTATGTCTGCTGCATGATGTCCGTGCAGAACACACATCACATACACACCTGTCACCAGCCATACACACACACCACAACATACACAGCACGTACTATGCGGACACAGGTATCACATACACCTCTCACTATCGTGTCCACCCTGTGCATCATAATATGTCAGCTTAACCGTGCATTGATGGTGTGGCTCACAGTTATCTTGGCAGAGACTTAATCATTTGCACAGGGTGATATGTGTGCCACAGGCATGGGCTGTACCAATGGATGACATCATGTGTGTGTGTAAGGGCCAGTGCATTGAGTGGGCATGACTATGTAGATTGCATGTGAGTGTGGTGGAGCCCTACAGTTGTGTCTGCTGTGTGTGGGTGTGTGTGTACACAGTTCAGTCATCTGTGATGCCTACGGGGTATGCTTGGCAGCCCCTGACTGTACAGTGCAGGTGTTATGGCTCACTGTGTCTGCGGTGGCCAGTGACCAGCGCCTGCCTGGGGTCGCGCAGACGCGACCGGGTGGAGGTACAGACTGTCCACTCTCCGATGTCACATGTCCGCTGGAAGCGTGCCTGACGGGGCGTCAGGGCCACGTCCACGTGGCCTGCTCTGTCAGGTGTGGATGGTGTGGTAGCAGCTGCAGTGCTACTGCTACCATCACTGTCTGTGTGGGCATGGGAGGTGGCGCGCACGCTGACCTGCAGCAGGTGGTGTTGCTGGCACCGCCCACGTGCCTATGCCTCACCCCTACCTGGTGTTCCTGCACGGTCACTGCGGCTCAGGATGGCCAAGCCTCGGTCGATGAGACCAGCCATATCGCCCAATCTCCTATCCAGAACATCGGCAAGATGCTGTTGTGCATTCGCCAATGCCTGGATGCTGTCATTTTAAGTGCGGATTGCAGACCTCTGCAGCCTCTGCCCCTCCTGGTTCTGCCGTTCGGCGCGTGCCTGCGCCGCCATTACAGTCTGGAACATCGTCTGGTTATACCAGCTGCTGCACCTGGGCGGCAGGTGTATGTCTAGCGGTGCTCCCCTACGGGCAGCACCTGCCACATGCCTGCGTGGCACTGCACCAGTCCTTACACTGGCAACATCGTGTGTCCCACACCTTCTGCAGCCACCACACATTCCTGCTCGGGGAGAACAGACGCTGACTGACCATCATCTATGGGCAATGGTGTTGGGGTATGTGTTGGCATCTGAACTGTGTGCAGGGATGAAAGGGACGTATGTGTGATGTTCTCCAGTGGCACAGTCTCTGCCTGTGTCGACCCTGCCTGTGCCTCATGCACATGCTCATCACCACTAGTATCTGTGGGGACACTAGCATCAGATTGACCGCGGGAGGGTAGCACCAACAGCACCTGTCAATACAAAGACATACCATCGGTTACAATACAGACACACACACACACACACACACACACACACACACACACACACACACACACACACACACACACACAGACACACACACAGACACACACACAGCATGCATGTGATTATGCAGGTGGCATGCAGCATTCACACAACACAGACCAGTGAATGCAGACCAGACATTCTTAGTGGCAGTATGTACACTGCCCTGGTGGGGACAGTACAACAGGCAGGTGTCATTTAGTAGGCATGCAGTACACACATTCATGGTAGTTTGCATGCATCAGCGTGATACACCGTGTGGCCATGGGCAAGTTGGGAGTACACATGGCTGGCAACAGTATGTAATGTACAAGCGCAAACATGTGCGGTATCATGTGGGCGTGTGAAGATGGTGTCCACCGCATCCACCACATCAGGAGGCCTGTCATGGTGCAGTGTTATGTGTACAGTGTACAGATACAATGTATGTGTAACAGTGATGTCTGTGTAGGTGCGTTTGCTGTGAGCTGTGTGCATAGCTGTGCGGTGTGTGGTGCGGGCTCTGTGCCACTGCACAGTAGCAGGACACAGCTATGTGTCTGTGCGATGCGTGACCTGGGCGCATTACATTGCCATGTCTGTAAGCCAGTTCAGCTGCTCAGCAGCACATATATAGTGAACATTGGAGGCACCTGTAGTAGCTGTGGAGAGGAATGTCATGTCACTGGTGTACTACATCAGATGTCCAGGGGTCCACTACATTGATGAACCCACTATGTGTGTACAGGGTGCAATGGTGAGTACCCACTGTGGATGTGCTGTGTGGCAACATGCCTGTAGGTATCAACCATGGCCTTGTCTGTCTGACTCATTGACAATTGTGTGTGGTAGACATTGTGCACGGCCCTGTGGTGGCCCATGTGACATACACCCATACTAGTGTGGCGTGTCACATTCTCTGGATATGCTGACAGTGTGTATGTCTGCTATGTTGTGCATAGGTCATATCATGGTGTGACAATGCTGCAGCCAGACATCCACGTGCATGGGACATGGCATGCGCCATGTCTGGCGATGTGCACCGATGCAGGGGCATGGGTCACATTGGTAACACCTGTGCTCTGGCCAGATCACAGCTCACTCTGTGGTACTGTGTCCATACTGCACTGGCATACCAATGCATACTACACATGCAGCCATTGTGTAACACCTACACTATTGTATGCATAGCTGAATGCACGTAACACACCAATTGGTTGTGTGGTGTCATACCACTGTCTGATAGCAGGTGTATCTACTGTACATGGGTGGTGTGTATGTCGGGTGGTGCGAGCTGTATACCGTGCCGGGGGCACACACAGGTGAGCATGTCATGCCTAGACACATGGGGAATATCAATACAGCAGAACATGCGTTTGACTGGCAACAGACTTACCTGCAACAGACCCTTGGCCTTGCGACCGCCAGGCGTACCTGTAAAGGCATTACACAAAGGTATACACATTAGCCATTACTATCTCCACGGTCAGCACTGTGCATGACACATCATGCATGTGTGTGGTTGCATGTGCTATGCACATGTCTCTAACACAACATAGCATACAATGGTTTGCATCTTGTGTGGCCATATACCTGGCATGTATTGCTATATCATGTGTTGTACTATGACACCCACCCCCCCGTCGCCTATCATACAAACATGCAACACTGACTTACCAGGCAGCTCCAGGATCATAGCTGGAGACACCCACCTCCACGATGGACGCAGGTGTTTCTGCATGTTGTTCCGTGGGTGTCCCCAGACTAGCCAGGAGCTCCTCTGTAGCTGTGAGTGGGGGCTGTGTTGGTGGCCCACCACCTGTCCCACGTTGTTGCCTGGCGATTGCAGCGGCACGCTGTCTTGCATGCGGATCAGGTCTGTGCAGTGCCTGCGGATCTGTTGGTAGCTGCGGTTGTTTCCGCCCGCTGTTCACCCTCCTGCACAACTCCTCCCACATCTCCTGCCGTTCTTGTGCCTGCTGTGGCACATGGCTGAACAGGGCGTTGTAGTTACTCTGGAGGTATGGTATGATGACCTCCTCCTCCTGTCGGCTAAATGGTGGAAGCCGGGAACGTGGCATTATCTGGAAGACATAATGATGGTGGCAGGTCACATTCACACTGCTGTGCTGGCATACTGTTGGAAATGCATTGCTATGACGTATGCGACATCTGCACAGTGATCTGTGAAGGGCATCGTGGCGGTGACACAGCCGATGTTGTGGCTTCACACCATTGAGCACTGGGTGTCACATCATATCTGTGTGCCACCCCATCACACTGTGCCGCACCATGTAGATGTTAGCCTGCCATGGACATGTGTACCTGGCTGCACCTATGTCCATATCAGTTGGCATATGTCCCCATGTGGCGTCTGTGCTACTGTTCACCTGTACACTGTGTATATGTCAGTACACATCACGTCTGTGTCCATTGTGAGCGTCAGCAGCGGCACTGTACACATACACATGGACACCTGCACATGCATGTGTTGTGCCATGTACTTCCACACAGCACTGTACGGTGCTGGACAACTTGCCCAGCTCACCTGTGTTGCGTATGTGATACACATGGAGCAATGTGTAACCATGACACATTGGCAGGAAAGGTCATGCATAAGCGTGTACCGCACACATTGTGCAGAGCATCACACAGCACCTGTAACATGACAGGGTGCATCGCCACCACATTACTACTGTGTATGGTTGATAGTGAGAGTGCCTTTTGTCCATTGCACCATGTGGGACCGTGATAGCTCATGCAGCCTTGCTGGTCATCTCTGCATGATATGGCGGGGTATGCCACATACATGGCAATGGGTGTGACCCACTCAGGGGCTGGCGGTATTGGCAGGGTGGCTGTCCATTGCTTTTGTCATAGCTGTGTGAAAATGGACATTCCACATGTTTATCACCATGGTGTGGACACTGTCCTCCAGCGAGGTATGCTGTCGGCTGCTTGTTGAGGGTGTGTGTGGTGCATGCAGGTATCACACATCCATGCATACACTGTAGCCCTGGCAGGTGCTATGTGCTGGGATGTTGATCGACACAATGCTGTATGTGTACACACACCGCTATCCCATGCACATGGATATCTGCCTGAACTGATGTGGGTAACACATATGTGTACATACATTGCCGGCTGCCACCCAGATGTCTGCTGCTGCACTACACGCCATCCCTCCCTGTGTGAATGTGGTGTTGGCCTCAGCAGAGGTATCCGTGTATGGGGACATGGATGTTCACATAGCAGGCCCACTGATGGTATCGTCCATCTGACCATACACATATGATGCACCCCTCACACATCGACCCATTCATATTGTTGTTCACAATGGTGACACGGCTATATTGCTATGCGGAGCCATTCACAGACATACATACACAGAGGCATGCCGCCCATCTGTGTCATTGGCGGACTATTGGTGTTGTTTGGCACCTAATGTGTTTGACTGCAGGTGGCGCAGACCTACTGTGCACATGTCTACATGGTAGGCCTGTTCTACGGTAGGCATCTGTGATGTGCTGTGCACATCTCATACCTGCACATTTGCTTGTTGTCCATCGGTCCACAGGCCAGTGGTGGGACATACAGGGATGTTGCGGAACATATGTACATGCGACCCTGTACAAGTGTGGCTAGCCTCTCATATGCTCATGTGTCATGGGCGTGAACACCGTACACACACATGTGGTTGTGGGCCGCCGTCCATACCCATCTCCACCTGTGGGTTGCTATCATCCCACACACTCCTTGTACTGTATGTTCAGGCTATGCAGCTATGTGGGGCTTGTGTGCATACAATACGATACTATGTGCCTTTGCACCCATCACAGACATTGTCACACAGGTACACCGGCAGCCATACACATCGCAGATTGTTGTCAGCATGTCACATGTGGTACACACCTAACACATCTCCTGCGGGACATGGTACTCTGTATGGGCATGTCCAGTAGTGACATACCACAGCTACCCCTACATGACGGCTATGCAGGACATGTCTGTGTACATCTACTGTGACATATACACAAGCAATGCCCCCCTACCAACATCACATGGTACTACCTGTGGAGTATGTGTGTCTGCATCCATGCTATGGGCATAGATGACAATTGTACATCTATATGTGCAACATACCTCAGTGGGGGTTGTCATGAGCACATGTTCCATGTGTCAATGCATTGTTCATGTCTGTTTGGCAGTCATTGTTGTGCATGGTTTACATGGCTGACATAGTGTACTGTGTCTGATTCCAGGTACTTCATTGGGCTACCAGCATTGTACATTTCTACAGCACATTCCAGCCATCATGTAGACAGCTTAGATGACAGTGGGAGGTGTTCCGCCATGTGCACATATGTCACACGGTGCAAGGGTGACTGACACACATTGTCGGGACTGGGTTCTGACTGCTGTGGATGTGTGTACCGGTGTTGACAACCATGACTGCACCAGATGGTGTCTTCTGGATGTGTGACATTCACAACAAACACCCACATTCACATAGCAGCACATCGTCCACGACAATTGACATTCCTGCCTGAACACTGTGTACAGTATGTTTGTATGACCACTGCATATATCACTGGTGGCCACCAGCATGGCTGCCTACAACAGCAGTGTGTCTCCTGTGCAAACATGGGTTACACCAGTCACACCACACCTGTGCCAGCTGGCCCTGTAGTGGGTGACAGTGCAGTTCCATTCATCATGTAACAGTATACATCATGCACCAGTATGTTGCAGACATGTGAGCGGCTGTGCTACTCAACATATGCAGACATGACACATCACCTGGTACACCGTGTCTGCCTTGCCACCTGCTATTGTGACCACCCTGTGATGACATTGTATGCGGCCCACATGGGCGTGGACATGTGATGGCTCAATGGTGAATTAACCGTCCAGGTGTGTGTCTAGCCAGGTGTCCAGTAGCCACTGGTCTGCATGCAGGGATAGTCTACATTGGCCTACTCTGTCACTGGGACTGTTGACTATGGTCATACTGTTGTTATGCAGGCATGTGCTGTTTGTCCAGTCTGATAGTCGTGTTGAACCACACTACCGTGGCACACATGGCGTGTGGACATCTGGCTAAGGTGTGCAGCCCACATGTACATCTTCTCATGCTATGCTGCCTGTGCAGCGCTGTAACCTGTCTGCCTCTGGCAGAGCTGTCACTGAGTGGGCACAGCATGCAGTGATGTGTGACAATGCTTACACCCTCCACTGTGCTGTACAGTAGCACTGCACACACAATTACAGCACACATGTCATTTATCTACGGTGCCTGGGACATGCCTCCATGCCCTACGGCACACCTGCCAGTCCAGATTGTACACAGATCATACCTCCCAGTCACATACCTGGACTGCAACACACACAGGTGGGTGGTTCCCAAACCACACCGTGATTTACACACATACTGTATTTTCCCATGACACATTGCATCATAGGTAGTCCATGTTCAGATACCCATGTTTGTGACCAGTACACACATTGTGACACGCTACAGTGCAGACACTGTACACCACAGGTTACATGCCAGTCGGGTTGGCATGCTGTACATTGCACCTGGGACAGTTGCTACTGCTATGTATTGCCAACAGGACCTTCCTAGTATGGACTCCCACGTACCCACACATGCTTGGCCATGCAGTGCATAGCTGGTTGACACATTTACGACACATACCATACCTGCAATACCCTCAGCATGCAAACCTCCATGTGTCTGTATGCTGGGCCTACACCTCCCCCCTCTGTTTGCTGAACATCCATGCTTACCATCCCTGCTAGCCACACCCTAAGCACACAACCATAGCAGCATGCATGGTACATACACACTACAGCCGGTATTACTGACATCCACTGACAGAGGTAGTTGAGGGCATGGCACCCCATCCGATGGACAGTCTGTGTGCCTATGCCAACAGTGCTCACAGTGCAATTCTGGTACATTTACACGGTAGGGACCATGCTATCCACACTGAGACATGGTGGTGCTGGCACTTTCACAGATGCCACAGTGGTATTCCTGTTCCATGCACCGTGCTGTATGGGCACATGTGCAGGCTGTTACCGCGGTAGTTTTGTTCACCTGTGTGTTGTGAGCCACTTGACAGTCATGGTGTCTCCTGCTGGTGCATGACATACATCACAGCTAGCTACGTAGACATGACTGCCAGACATTGCAGGGTCGGCCCTCACGCGGTGTGGTGGTATGTCTCTGCTCTTTGACTACATCCACATTCAATGCAGCATACCACAGTCATGCAGGCATTGGCGACACAGATGTTGCTGGCATCCTGCCTGCCAATGGGGTACCTACCAACAATACACTCTCACTCACTACACGGTTCCAATCCTTGGCTGGACATTGTATTAACCCTGTGGACACATACATAGTACTGTCATGCACATGTTATGTCTGGGAACACAGTCCCAATGTCACCTCCAACCGCCGTAGTTGTTGTATCCGCCAACCTGGCTGTTACATGTCTCTGCAGCAGCACCGCGTCAGTGACTGCTAGCCCATTCATGCGTTGTGCACCCTGACCACCACACTACCACATCTATCACACTACACATGGATGGTACTGCATTGCGTATGGGGCTGCATCTCTACACCCATGACTGGGCCATTCAGTATGGCACTGGGCCACATCTTGACATACATGCTTCACACACTCAATGACTACCTGCATGCCTTTCCTGGCACCCTTGTTGGGCTTCTGTGCACCACAGCACACCACATCCCATGCTGGCCACCTGTCATATTATTGCATGGGTGGTTGGGGTGCTACAGAGTGTATCACATCACACATGCTCCGCTCTTTGCCCTTCAGCACCATTCCACTTTATGCTATTGACAGTGTACATCCTGCATCACATCATGCCGTATGTTTTGACATGTTCGCCATTGCCTTCTGTACAGTTCACACAGTGGTGCAGGCATATCATGCTGACTCCACATTTCAGGGGCGTGTGGCATTGCATTCCTCAGACATGTGGCCCCTCATGCTCAATATTTGCATCGTACACTACCTGCTGTCACACAGTACTGTACATGCCTACATATACCACTTCTACATACCTGGCAGCATTCTGGCTCATCCTGCTCATGTTGCTGACACCCATACAGGTGTCAGTGTGGCAGATATATCGTAGAATATCATTGCATCAGTTACATCACACATACTGCATACCACATCACATTTGCATACTGACGGTCATGCGGTGTGTATCCACATGGATACTGTCCGTATACAGGCATATCCGCGTTGTACATGGTTGATGTACACACATGCCCACATGGTGCTGTGGTTGCCATATTACACCATAAGCGTGGGTACACATGTGCGGACTACACATTTCTGGACCGTGTATGTCTAGCTGATACGCTTAGGTGCCCTTGTACCTGTGCCATACACGTACCGCGCGGGCCGTGTTACAATGACACATGTGTGGTGTACCTTACACAATGGATACAACGTTACATGTCTCAGTATAGTCATGCTGTGCTGTCTACCCAGCTCAGACAGTTGACATATGCAAATGACAGTCATGTAACACATCTGTGCTCACCCATGCCACGCTTACACAGGGGTGTAATGTGCTCTGCCATGGGCCATGTTCTCCACAGTACTGATGCATGTAGTACTCCTACATGTCGTTTGCTGTGGGCAGGGGGAGCAGTCCTGCATGTGTGCACACATGCCACATTGCTCAACCAGAGCGTCTGTGTGACATCCACAGACTGGACACACACCATGCTGTGGGACATAGGTCCTGTGCATCCACAGGGGCACACTGTGTCACTAGTCGTGTGATGGCTGCCTTGCTGGTGGGTGACACACACCCATGGTACCACCACAGCCCGGACGTATTGTATAGACATGACGGTTGACATCCAGTTCTGCGTTCAGTGGACACTACCATGGGGGGTGTCAGTACTGTGTACATTGCACGTAATGTTTTACACACACGGCCCTGCTGGACATCATTGTGGCACACATTGCCTGCTATGGAGCGTTTGGACATGGTCACTTGCTGTTACCTCCATTTTGGGTACCTCTTCTGCTACTACGGAGAAATTGTGTCCCCACTATGTGCCAGGCCATACATATCTTGTGTATGTATATAACATTAGCCCATCGGCTCCATCATGCATGCTATGCCTGTGATACTGTCCTATGATTTGTGAACATATCCATCATGCCAGCTGCATTTACACATAATTGACATAAGTAGCCCCTACTCTGCGTGGGATGAGGTTGCGTCGATGCGCTACATTCCGTATGACATGGCGTTGCTTATATGCCCATGCACATGTGTGCTGTGACACTACTACGTAGTATGTCCTATCCCCTGCTGTGGCACTTCCAGTGTTGGATATCCACTGCCAACATCGGCGTGGTAGATTGGTGGCATTGTTCTGTGTTTGCAACCCCTATGGCAGAGCTGGGGTAGGGTTACCACCTGTGCTTTCTTTGCAAGGGACAGTCCACTCCTTGGGCGGTTGTTATTCCCACTGACAACTGTATCACCAAATGGCAAATGTCCTGCAAGGATTGGTGGGACATCACTATGTATCCCATTCCTTATGTAGGGGTTGCATAACATACTTGTTTATGTAACCCATGTACATTCCCTAACTGTTACAAGACACACAATAAAGCAACTGACCTGCTACAAGACTACACATTTCATTATGTAAAAGGTAGAGTTCTAACCCTTTGTATGCGGCCATGGGTATGTGTCCACCTGTAACATCTGAAGTGTGTCCCGCCGTGGATCGCTATTGCCCTCATTTGCATGGTGCAATACCGCACACAGTGTGTTTTGCATACCCACGCCGGGGGCGGAGGCGGTCCGGCGCACGCCGGTAGTGCACGTGGAATTCATTCATACCTGAATCGCTCAGCAGCCATATTTGGCGTTATAACGCCAACGCTATGCGGGCGCCTGGCGCAAGGTTCATGAATCCCGGGGTTTGTTTAATGAAACAACAAAAAATAAAAACAAAGATTTGAAAAAAAAGTAAAGCAATAAAAAATTAATTTAGTTGCACAAAATTCATAGTACTTGTCTGTAAAGATGTTCCTTTCTCCTGATTGCAAAAAATCCTTCTAGCTACCCATCTTTGAATGCTAAATACAGTTGTCATTCTTAGTCAGCAATTACAAATGTTTCAATCATATAATGAATATACATTCCCACATTATATAGAGCTGTCTTGACAGCAAAATATACTAAAATATTTATAAAACATGCAAATGTATTCAGATGGGTTTATTGAGTTTATTCTCTTTCCCTAGGCAATTCACATACTTGCATATTTAAATTGGTATCTGAAGTCTAATTATTTTAAAATATCTTCTGCTATATAAACCATATGCTGGCACTTATGAATGTGATAAAAACAATGCTGCCCAAACAAATAGGATATTGCACCAAGTTTGCTTGATATATACAGTCCAGCAGTAATGCTAAATGTCAGAAAAAATGGGTGCCATAAGTAAAACTTCTTCCAGAAAATGCATTTGTTAACATGAATAAAAGCAATTATTTGTGAGGCTGTGTGTTAAGTGCTCTGACAGCTTTCTAATTCAAATATGTGGTGGAAATTAAATATGCCTCACAAAAAAATGCCAACGAGTTTGTTGTTTTCTGTATGTCTCCCACATGTAATGGTAATTTTGTTTTATAAATCCACAGATGAGTAGTGAAGCTAGGAACCACAGAGGATACAATCCAATAATCCAAGATACTTTTTATTGATTTAGCACTTTTGTCAAGGTGAAAGACTTCATCAGAATAGCCATGTTTGCTAAAACATATCTTTAAATAACCCACCCCAACTCACATTGGTTAAAAGAAAAACATCACTTCCTCCAAAAAATACACATCACTTCCTCCAAAAAATGAACAATAAGAAAATCTTTTAAAATATTTTTAAAATATTTGGTACATTGCTGATAAAAAATGTTTGCAATAACAAAAACAGCATAGGTTGCACATTCCTGATAAAAAAATACTTGCACATTACAAAAACAGCATAGATTTCAGTTTAAGTACTGAACTAATAGAGATTCTGTCATTGAGGCCAGGAGTCTGACAGGCATTTGTTCTAATCTGCCACTTAAGCTCTATGAACTCTAAAAATTCATCCAAGGCCCCCCCCCCCGAGGACCCAAATCAACTTGGTCAACGATGAAAAATTTGAAAGCATGCAGTGGGTGAAGACTGATGTGCCTGTACAGTGCATTGTTTTCGTTCTTATGTTTAATATCGTATGTATGCCGGTAAATTCTATGTCTCAGTGCCCTGATTGTTTTTCCTACATAGTAGGCATCACAAGAATCACATAATGCGGCATAAACAACTCCTTTGGAGTAACAATAATGTTTCTTACTTGTAGTGACGTATCCATAATTTTTTATTTTAATTTTGTTTGTGTCAGTCATATACGGGCACTGTAGGCACCTACCACATCTGTAACTGCCACCCTGATCTGGTTTTATGTTGCATCTTTCCAATAACCCTTTCAGGGAAGTCTCCTTTTTATAGACAATCTGTGGCCTCTTGCCCAGTTTATTATGGACATCAATGTCCAAACTAAAAATCTCCCAGAGCTTCACCACAATCTCTTTGATGTCGTAAAAACTGACATTGAAAGGCAAAATAAGTACCCTACTAAATATGTCAGATTTCTCCTTGTGCAAAGGTCCACTAAACCCATGAAATAATAGAGGGCTAAAATTACTAAGTTCTCTGTTGGTAATGACTTTGTCCACTATACTGCTGTTAAAGTTTTCAGGATACCCTCTCTTAATTAACATGTTCTTCAATACCCCATATTCTCTTAAAAAGTCATCAAGTTGTGAAACCATCCTGGCTAGCCTGACGTACTGCCCTTTGACCAGTGCCTTCTTTTGATGTACAGGGTTTCAACTAGAAAAGTGCAACAATGAGTTGGAATATGTTGGCTTGCAAAATAAATGGGAGGTAAAACCCTTCATGGCATGTGAACCTCAAACAATTGGCTGTCCCATTAATGAAGGTGAAAAACCTATTCAGGTCATTTTCACCTCCTTTCCAAAAAAGGACAATATCATCCAGGTAGTGCCCATAGAGCGCACAGAGGTCACTGAACTCAGTGTTCATGATGAACAAATCCTCCCTTTGTGCCAATACAATGTTGGCAAATGTTGGTGCACAGCACGCACCCATAGCGACACTGGTTCTTTGTTTAAACAGGTGTCCCTCAAAGCTGATAAAATTGTTCTCCAGGACAAGCTCCATACATGCCCAAATGGTCAGAATAGTCCCATGGTCAAAAGATGTCTTTATACAAAGATAGTCATAAAACCATTTGAGCCCTTTGTCATGTGGGGATCACCGAGAACAAGTCACACACATCAATTGTGACAAATATCAGGTCTTCGTCAAACATTTCAGGTGTAATTTTCCCTAGAAAATCCCAAGAATCTCTAATAATGGATTCTGTCCCATCCAGTACATGTTTGACCTTATTGTCAATGTATTTCGCTAGGAAAAACATCTTAGAGGCTTTAGCATCCACTATAGGGTGAGGGGGGGGGGGGTTAGTGATGGGCTTATGTATTTTAGGAATCCCAAATATTGTTGGGATCCTAGGATGTTTTATATACAGGTACTCGTGTGTCTCTATTGGTATCTGACCATTAAGTAGCAGTTGTTCAGTATGTAAGTCAATGTTTCTGTAAGCGATATTCAATTCATTGCGAGAGACTTCTATATATGTATCACTCTATAAAAGCTCCAATATCCTGCTATTGTAGTCATCAAGACCCATCACTACTAGTCCCCCACCCTTGTCTGGTTTCATAAATCTTGTCTCTCTACAGTCCAAAATGCCGTGTAGGACCACTGCCTCACTTGTAGTCAAATTGTGATGTATATTAGGATTCCTATTCTGTACAAGCCCCCTGATTTCTTTGTCACATAACATCTCAAAAGTTTGCACTGTGGAGTGTGTAGTGGGCATAAAGGTACTAGGCCTATGCAGTGCTACTTGGTTCAAATCCAGGTTATCTGAAGAAAAATGTAGTGCTAAGTTCAACTTCCTAGTGTATAACTTAAGTTGTATAATAGTGTTGACAATATTGAAATTAGTAGCAGGGACAACATTCAAGCCTTTAGAAAAAAATTCAGCCCATTCAACAGTGACCATCATCTGACTGTAGTTATAAATACTAAAATCACCAGCCAAATTCTTAATAGTGCAATCAACATTGTTAAATTCTCGTAAAACACAAAAACTGAAAATGAAAAAGAATAAAGAACAAACCACACTGGATCCAATAATTAAAGTTAGTGCTTTGTTTACTGAAATTAGCAAGCTTCTTCAGACAAAGATAAGAAAAAATAAATACACTTATATAAACTTTCAAGTCATGACATCATTTCCTTCTTACAAAAAACAAGCCTCAATTTAAAGTACTAAGCTACCTGCATAGTAAAAAATAAATTGATACAATCAAGTCAAGAGATACAAGTATATGAATATATTAAAGTAATATATAAATCGAGTCATACCAAATAATGTGCATAATTACATATAAACATCTAAATGCATTTAAGGAAATAAAAAATGTAATATTATATATCTCTCATTTTAATATGTCATTACAAAGAAGACATATATATACATATATACATACATATATATGCATGTATACGTGCATATATATGCATATAAAACACACATATAAGCTTATCTCATCAAAGCCCTCAATTTCAAGATGCTTTTAATAGAAACTGAATCATTCAATCCTGGAGAAGCTAAAGCATTCAGTTTCAATTGCCAAATAAGTTCTTTCTCATCAAGCTTCAAATCTATTGGTCCACCCTTAATGTTGTCAAATATATTTTCAATGACTAGAAACTTAAATTCATGGTTAGGAAAAGCATTAATATGTCTAGCCAATGCATTATTCAAGTTCATTTTTTCAATTGCATGCATATGCTCATAAATTCTGTTTTTGAGGGGTCTTTCGGTTTTGCTCACATAAAAGGCAGGGCATTTCAAACATAAACTCAAATAAACAACGCCTTGTATTGCAATTTAATTTGCCTTTGATATGATACTTTTTGCCATTTATAATGAAAAAAGTAACAACATTAATATGTTAATTAAATGTGAGGCTTGCCGTTGGTGCAAATATATTAATGTTGTTACTTTTTTCGTGGGCTGTTCTAATCTGCCACTTAAGCTCCATGAACTCTAAAAATTCATCCAAGGGACCCCCCTAGGACCTAAATCAACTTGGTCAACGATGAAAATTTTGAAAGCATGCAGTGGGTGAAGACTGATGTGCCTGTACAGTGCACTGTTTTCGTTCTTATGTTTAATATCGTATGTATGGTGGTAAATTCTTTCTCTCAGTGCCCTGACTCTTTTTCCTACATAGTAGGCATCTCAAGAATCACATAATGCGACATAAATAACTCCTTTGGAGTAACAACAATGTTTCTTACTTGTAGTGAAGTACCCATCATTTTTGATTTTAATGTTGTTTGTGGCAGTCATATATGGGCACTGTGGGCACCTACCACATCTGTAATATGATAAGAATTATCATGTCTTGCTAATTATAATTAGAATCCTGACATTATATTGTAACACTATTTGCAAATAGTTGTATATAGTAGTTGTTTTCTTTTTTTGTTTTTCTATGTTTGTTTTTCCTGTATTCTTTAATACTGTATAGTTATCTAATACATTATGACTATGTGCAAAATGCTATATTGTATATTAACAATGTTATTATACAATGACCCCCCATTAATATTCCAAAACGTGCATACTGATTGGTCAGCGTGCCCATTGTAAATCAGACTTATACTAATGGAAAAAGGTTCAATCGCCCGGACTTTTTCCATTAGTATAAGTTTTTTTTGTGTGTGTGTTAGACAGCAACGGAGAATGAAAGAGCTCCATTGCTGTAATCTCACTATGTTAAACGGGTTTACCATAGCGAGATAGCTTAAAAAAAGACATCTGAGATCTTCCTTTCTCCGTTGCTTTTTTTAAAGCTGTCTCGCTATGTTAAACTTGTTTAACATAGTAAGGCAGCTTTAAAAAAGGGAACGGAGATCTTCCTTTCTCCGTTGCTTTTTATAAAGCTGTCTTGCTATGTTAAACTCGTTTAACATAGCGAGACACCTTTTAAAAAGCAACAGACATCTTCCTTTCTCCGTTGCTTCCTCTACACACAGCTGTGATGTACTGCATAAGCATATGCATTTGCAGTACATCAGAACTTGCCGTAGAATACCGGACATCTGCAGTAGGGTATCATGGAGGCATTATACAATGCCATTATTTAACAAAAGTAAGTATTTTTTTTCTTAAATAATGTCATTGTATAATAGCAATAACCCATGCCTGGGTGTGGGTAATGCTGGATTTTCACACGGTTGTCTTTGTTTGTCCACTCGGGCTTCGCCCTCGTGACCAAACCACACCAACCGTGGGTAAATTCAGCATTACCCACACCCAGGCATGGGCTATTGCTTAAATTTTGTCATATTTCTCATATGACAGTTCATCTCATTCTACTGTTCATCTTTGTCTCTCTTCATATTGAAAAAAAAATAACATTATAGGTACTTGTCTATTACTAGGATAAACAGTTGCTTTATCTAACTTTGTGTTTACTTTCAATGTAGTATCACCAGTTACTGTATATTGTATTTAACAATTTGTTTAATGAAACAACAAAAAATAAAAACAAAGATTTGAAAAAAAAAAGTAAAGCAATATAAAATTAATTTAGTTGCACAAAATTCATAGTACTTGTCTGTAAAGATGCTCCTTTCTCCTGATTGCAAAAAATCCTTCTAGCTACCCATCTTTGAATGCTAAATACAGTTGTCATTCTTAGTCAGCAAGCAATCACAGATGTTTAAATCATATAATGAATATATATTCCCACATTATATAGAGCTGTCTTGACAGCAAAATATACTAAAATATTTATAAAACATGCAAATGTATTCAGATGAGTTTATTGAGTTTATTCTCTTTCTCTAGGCAATTCACATACTTGCATATTTAAATTGGTATCTGAAGTCTAATTATTTTAAAGTATCTTCTGCTATATAAACCATATGCTGGCACTTATGAATGTGATAAAAACAACGCTGCCTAAACAAATAGGATATTACACCAAGTTTACTTGATATATACAGTCCAGCAGTGATGCTAAATGTCAGAAAAAAATGGGTGCCATAAGTAAAACTTCTTCCAGAAAATGCATTTGTTAACATGAATAAAAGCAAGTATTTGTGAGGCTGTGTGTTAAGTGCTCTGACAGTGCTCTGACAGCTTTCTAATTCAAATATGTGGTGGAAGTTAAATATGCCTCACAAAAAATGCCAACGAGTTTGTTGTTTTCTGTATGTCTCCCACATCTAATGGTAATTTTGTTTATATATTGCATGTTATTATTTTTAACCAACAAAATGTGCTTCTCTATGGAATTTGCAGCCACTAGTACATTTCTTCATAAGTAAGTAAGAAATAGTCTGCATGGATACAGATTTGGTTAGTCCTCTATGAGTTAATGTGATTAATGCATCTACATTCTTGCAATCATGGTAGCTGACTAAAATTAAAATGCATTACACTGTGGCAAATTCATTTCATCTTGCTAATGGACTCATATCTTTTTATTTCACCTTAAATTACAATAAGCTGTAGTTAAAATGGAAGTGTACTTATTTGTTATATGTGTTTATGTCATATGATTAAAAACTTTTATGTCTCTCTCTGCATTTTGGGATGGAATGTGATAGAAAAGGGTCTTCAGATGAGGTAATTCTCATGGACAAAAAGTTAAACAAATGAATAAAAGATAGCCAAAAAAATCAGACAATTCTAAATGTATTTATTTTCTGAAAAATCAGACTGTTACAGCAGTTATATTACCCTGTTACAGTCAGCTATGCCCCTTGTATAGTAAAACAATATCACAGTATGCTAAGAAATATGCTTAAAATCTTGCAGTGGCTTCTCACAGAATTATTTAAAAGGATCTTGATTTCACAGAAGCATTTTAAAGAGACAAATGATGTATACTAACTAAATGGCACTTACATGTACAACTAAAATTATTTAATACAGGCAGACTTCAGCAGACAGAAGCTATACAGAAACAAAAATACAATATGGCCTTAGCAGCAAATAAGTTGCTTGTATTGCCATGTCCACATCTTCTGTAAATATCGCATACTTAATCCCACCGTTCAGTTCTGTCACAAATCAAATGTATCAGCATACTATTCATTCTCCAAAGCACATGCTATCAGTAATCAATGAAGTACTGAAATTATCAAGGGTATTCATATTGTCAAGTGAAGACAGCAAAAAAAAAAATCTATTGGGTGTAATCCTGCACAATCCTGTTTTAAAGACTTTCTGCAAAGTAGAGATCTCAGATGTCTTGTTTTCCACTTTTAGGTAGTGAACAGAGCAGTTACAGTTTAAGATGAAAGCATGGATGGCATTCTAAAGCAAACCAACCAACTAACCTTGTCATACTAGAAACAGTATGCTCAGATGATAGCCAAGGTGGAGCAACTTTATACTGAAAAAAATCTTTCTCTTGATTGCAGTGTTAGGAAAGCCATAGCATTTGTTTTGCAGTCTTTTATAAAACATTGTGTTCTCAGAGAACATAGGTCTAAAAAAGCATTTCAAGACAATTAATAGTATTTTTATACTTTCACTTTCATCCTTAGAATTATTAAAGCACATCTTTAATGAACAAAAAGAGAGTGATTGCTGTTACATTTGTCCTTGACTACTTTATTAAAGTAGTACTCAATTAATGGGAATGTTGATATACTATGTAATGCTCTAATGTTTAGTTATTTTGTATGCAAATGTTTTCTTTGTAATATGTATGCAACAAGTTGACTTGGAATTATATTACTCAATGCTTATGCATTTTATATGCCTGTCCACTTTTATTAACTTCCTCTTCGCTTTTGTTTAATCATTTTGTATTCACGTTGTACATGCTTACACTGTTGTAAATTCGTCCTCTGTTTTTTGTATTGTCTATTAGGCTGAGCCTGAATATGGCCCAATGAGATCAGTGCTTAACTCTAGTTAAAAAAACAAAGTATAAACAATAAATAAATAAAATAAATGTATAGCTTATTCATAGGATTCCTAATTTATTCATAAGATTCATAGGCACACGACAATTTAGTCTTAACAAGTATGAATGCCTTGCCAATATTCACTCTCAGCTTGTTCCTACTTTCTGAAGGAGGGCTAGGCCAGTCAGTCCCTATGTAAATGTATGCATACCCATCTAGTTATCCAGGTTCTGCTTGAAGAATAATATGTCACACTGCTGAACTTGCAGAAGTTGTTTAATTCAGCGATTGAGAGATACTGTCTAATGAATGTCTTCACCATTTTCTGTTTATCTACTGGTAAGATTCAAGTCTCTATATCTGGTGTTTATGGAGGTATTAGACCTACAAAGACAGAGGAGAGCAAGCTCATGTTAGCAGAGGCACAAAACACCCTATAAGATGCTTAGTAAAAGGACAGACATTCTATCCTCTCTCGTTAGTTCAGGGTTTTTAAGTTCAAAATCTTCTTTGTCAAGGAACATCTGGGTTATCTATAGTTGTTTGCTACATCTAATGTGCTCCATCCAGAATGGGATGTCGCATTTAATGATTGGTGTAATCAATGCCAAATGTAAGGAAATGATGATTTCTTTAGAGCTTGATGATATAAATTTGGCTATCAGTTCCACTGAATAGGAATGTCTTTCTGACCAGAGTTGCTACATGATGATTGAAGGAGAGAGAATTGTCAAACAAATTTAAAGGTCTCTTGACTACATTTTCAGGTTGTAGTGAGGTATTATATACTATATAGAACAGTTCAAAGAAATCCACACGACCACAAGGCAGATATGATACGAATCCAAAAGGTTTAATGAATGATTAGCACTTTCATACCCCTCTGAGCACTTCTTCAAACCATAAAACTATCATAAAACAATATCATTATATACTTATCTCAGTGCTAAAAACACCTATCACAAAATGCTTTCAATTAAAATCACTTAAATAGCCTCTGCCCCTTCAAAAAAGGTTTTAAAGGGACTGGGCCATTAATCCGAGGATGTGCATCACTATGTAACTGTATAATCCAATTAGTCTCTCTTTGTTCAAGAATGTTATTTGAATCACCTCGCATTTATTACTATTTGTTCTAGCACTTTGAATTTAAAAGTATGAGTGTTGTCTGTGTTCATTACATGTGTGGCTAGGGCATTCCTGGAATCCAACTTCTTAATTGCTAATAGATGTTCACGTATCCTATCTTTCAACTGTCTCTTGGTTTTCCCAGCATAGAAATAAAATGCAGGATTGACAACCAGCCAAATAAACCACAAAAGTACTTTTACAATTGGTATTAAAGTGTATGGAGTATTCAAAGTGAGTAACAGGATGTCTAAAACTAGGTTGTGTATCTATATATGCGCAATAATTACAGTTTCCAAGTGTTGAAGTAGATCCAGCCCCAACTTGCAAGTGTGCTTCTGATGCATCATAACATAATAAACATTTAAGGTTACATTTGTTTTTTAATAGAAAATCTTGGCTGTGGCCCTACAACTTTACCAATCTTCTCCTCTGATAATAAAACTGTCCAATTTCTCTTGATAATGTCACAGAATAGTCCATGATGACTAGTATAATGCATTAAGAAGCTAACCTGATCTTGTCTACTCTTCTTGGCTCCAGTCCGAGATGTCACTATATTCTCTTCTAAGAAAGGTGGAAACTGTGTGTTTTTATTGTTGGTTTTCCACTGGTACCTATAATTTCCACAATGGCATTATTTGTTTTCGTCTTATATACTATATGTTGTTTGCAGTGATTGTATTATCAAATCCAATGATAGTATACTTTTTCATGTTTAATTTGAACCCATCTTTAGTACACCGGGTACTTATTATGATATGTTTTTTCTGAATGATAGAGGTGTTAGAGGAGATCTTGAAAATAACACTCAGTTTGCAGTCATCTGTAAACTGAGTAAATCAGAGGTCCTGGTTCCTAGTCTGAAGGTCAGAGAAATGCTGAAAAGGAGGGATCCCAACACAGAGCCCGGGGGGGGGGGTCTCCACTGCTTACCTTCATGATCTCAGATGAAGCATCTAATGAATGATAGTAACAGAGTTCCTATGATCCATCGAAGGTAGATGAACCTTGGTGAACATATTGCAACTGGGAAATGATTCTACCTGCAGTGTTAAGAAAGTTGGATAACTTAGACACTTATAACAAAACAGTTGCTTAGCAGCAGTTTGCTGGAGTAATGGTGCAGAGATTGCAACTCTGACTGTGACCTAGATGCCCCATGATTGATTAATTACCCCAGTGTTAGTAAAGCCAACTGGGGAACATGGATGTGAGGTGGCAATGCCAGCTTGCCCATTCTAGGGAAAGGATGGCATCTAAGAACACTGCAAAACAGACACCCAGTAGAAAACAGTCCTCATAGTAAGTGCAGTACAAGGTCCTGGAGTGAGTCCCCAAAATGCAAAGTGTTTTTGTACTGTAGCAAGAACTGGGCATTCAAAGAATTGCACATGTCTAATGGGGCCTACTTGATGGGATTTCTGTCTGTTCAAGCTGTTAAAGGAGAACTGCAAGAGTAGGGCACTGTGGGATGCCTGATTAAGGACCCATTCCTATACAGAAGTCACAATTTCATGGGGAATAAATGGTCAGCAGACAATAAAAGAAAAGAACCATGAAATAAAAACATAACAATGTTTATAGGCTGTTTAGTCATTAACAATGTCTAGAAAGGTGCTTGATATGACATCTGGACAGAGGAAGGATGACAAGGAGACATGGTGGTGGAATGAGGAAGTACAGGAGAGTATACAGAGAAAGAGGTAGGCAAAGAAGAAGTGGGATTGTCAGAGAGATGAAGAAAGTAGACAGGAGTTTAAGGAGATGAGGTAAATGGCAAAGAAAGAGGTGGCGAAGGCTAAGAATAAGGTATATGAAGAGTTGTATGATAGGTTGGACACTAAGGAGGGAGAAAAAGACCTGTACCGATTGGCTAGACAAAGGGACTGAGCTAGGAAAGATGTGCTGCAGGTAAAGATGATAAAGGATAATGAGGGAAACATACTTACAAATGAGGAGAGTGTGTTGAGGAGATGGAAAGAGTACTTTGAGGGGTTGATGAAGGAAGAGAATGAGAGGGAGAGAAGGTTGGATGATGTGGGAATAGTGAATCATGAACTGCAATGGATTAGCAAGGAGGAAGTAAGGATAGCTATGAAGAGGATGAGGAATGGAAAGGCTGTTGGTCCAGATGACATACCTGTGGAAGCATGGAGGTGTTTAGGTGAAATGGCAGTGGAGTTTTTAACCAGATTGTTTAATGAAATTTTGGAAAGTCAGAGGATGCCTGAGAAATGGAGAAAAAGTGTTTTGGTACTGATTTTTAAGAATAAGGGTGATGTGCAGAGCTGTAGTAACTACAGAGGGATTAAATTGATCAGTCACAGCATGAAGTTATGGGAAAGAGTAGTGGAAGCTAGGTTAAGAAGGGACGTGATGATTAGTGATCAGCAGTATGGTTTCATGCCGGGAAAGATCACTACAGATGCGATGTTTGCTCTGAGAGTGTTGATGGAGAAGTACAGAGAAGGTCAGAAGAAGTTGCATTGTGTTTTTGTAGACTTAGAGAAAGCATATGACAGGGTGCCTAGAGAGGAGTTGTGGTATTGTATGAGGAAGTCGGGAGTGTCAGAAAAGTATGTAAGAATGGTACAGGATATGTACTAGGGTAGTGTGACAGCGGTGAGGTCTGCAGTGGGAGTGACGGATGTGTTTATGGTGGAGGTGGGATTACATCAAGGATCAGCTCTGAGCCCTTTCTTATTTGCAATGGTGATGGACAGGTTGACAGACGAGATCAGACAGGAGTCCCCGTGGACTATGATGTTTGCAGATGACATTGTAATCTGTTGTGAGAGTAGGGAACAGGTGGATGAGACCCTGGACCAATGGAGATATGCTCTAGAGAGAAGAGGAATGAAGGTCAGCAGGACTAAGACATAATATATGTGTGTGAATGAGAGGGAGGATAGAGGAATGGTGAGGATGCAAGGAGAAGAGGTGATGAAAGTGGGTGATTTTAAATACTTGGGATCAATAGTTCAGGGTAATGGTGAGTGTGGAAGAGAGGTGAAGAAGACAGTACAGGCAGGATGGAGTGGGTGGAGAAGAGTGTCAGGAGTGATTTGTGACAGACAAGTACCAGTAAGAGTGAAAGGGAAGGTCTACAAGAGGGTAGTGAGACCAGCTATGTTATATGGGTTGGAGACAGTGGCATTGACAAAAAGGCAGGAGTTAGAGCTGGATGTGGCAGAGTTAAAGATGTTAAGATTTGCAATGGGTGTGACAAGGGTGGACAGGATTAGGAATAAGTATATTAGAGGGTCAGCCCAGGTTGGAAGGTTTAGAGACAAAGCCAGAGAGGCAAGTTTACATTGGTTTGGACATGTGCTTCGGAGGGATGCTGAGTATATTGGGAAAAGATGCTCAGGATGAAGCTACCAGGTAACAGGAAAAGAGGAAGGCCTAAGATAAGGTTTATGGATGTGGTGAGAAAGGGCATGCAGGTAGTTGGTGTGACAGACCAAGATGCAGAGGACAGGAAGAAATGGAAACAGATGATCCGCTGTGGTGACCCCTAACGGGAGCAGCCGAAAGAAGATGATGAGTCATTAACAATGTATATAGGCTGTTTAGTTATTCTTTTTTTTAATTTACCATATGGAATAACATCAAAAACATATACATAAATATGCTTTAAGTAAATGTTACTGTGACAATTTGGTTATAAAAATATTAAACTTGAAGAATAGAAATTTACTCAGAAAAAGAAGTTTAAATTATTAATTAAATGGAATGTAGCAGCTTAATACAATACGCTAATTTTCTTTCCTAGTCTAAAAAAAAAAAAAATTTTAGAAATTGAAAAAAGGGTTCATTATAATCATGTTGCAGCTGTTAAATGCGGTACATGGCCATGATCAGGAGTATATTGTAAACCAATATTGTTAATTTGGGTGTTCTAACAACAAAATACTGAGACATGACTACAGTGGGCCATGCAGAGTATGACTGGCATAACAATGCCATTGAGCTGGTCCACCCTGAAAGAAACATAATAACAAAGCCACCAAGTATCTAAGGAACAAATACAGCGATAGATGAATTATATGCAATGTGAAACTTAAATTGCCGACAGCAACAATATCATAAAGAAAAAGAATGTGATTCTCAAATTTGGAAATCAAAACAGCTCTCCTTAATATGATGGGTACCTTACGCTTGAGTCAAAAGGTATTCTGAGCAGAATGCATCCAGGCATACCTCTCAATCTCTTAGTATACAAATTTTAGACAAAACTAAAAATGATGGAGAGACTAAGGCTAAAATCAGGATCAGCTCTTAAATACTGCTTTTATAAACTTACAGAATTGCTAGAACAGCAAGTTTTGTGTTAACGTCCAGTTTTGGAAGGATATGAAGTATGAACCTCAAATGCCTATTATAATTTAGTGACTTTAATCCTCAGTGATGAAGAACAGGTGTAATTTTTTTTTTTTTTTTTTTAACTATGCATAGTTTGATGAGGGAAGGGAGGCCAGAGTGAAAATGAGCAAGGTGCCACCAAGGGAGATGCAAGGTGTAGAGAACTAGGTGATTCTTATTATAGATTATTACCAGAGGTATAGTAGGGGGTAGTATATATTGGGAGTGCAAGCCTTACAATGTACAAGAGAGTCATATTAACTGAGAGGTGGTATCTATATTGAAACCTTCAAGACACATGCTGATGAACCTGAGAAATGATCATCCAGGGCTGACGTATTTACCTTTTTGGGGTATCCATAAACACCCAGAAAATAACAAACTTGGGGTTGATAATATATAAAGCATGAATGACTGCACACACAGTGCATCCATGGTTAGCAAAGTGATAATAGCCCTCTGTCAGACACTTTGTAAGACCGCAGCTAGAATACTGCTCACAGTTCTGTGGTAGGGGACCTTTCAGAGGAGGAGGAGAAGAGGAAGGACCACTGAGACAGTATAGAGTATTGTATGAAGACATGCTTAAGGATCACAACCTCTACCTAATAGAAATATAGAAGGCTACCCTGCTGAAGAAGGAAGTAGTAGTCCAAAAAATGAAAAAAAAAACTGATAGGCCAAAAAAGAGCCAGAAAGACGATAGAGTGGACTATTGGGGATGGAAAAGAAAGTATGTATTGTTACTATTATCCAAGAAGTCCAGAATTTCCAGACAGAAAATATACAAAACGTTTAAGAGAGAAATTAGAGCAAAGAAAAACACTTGCACAAGAAAAACTGTCAAAAGCTTCAAATGCAAAGTTATGTTCATTAATAAAAACATTATATAGATGAAGAAACCTTTGGCTGTTGAGAAAAAAAAGTGACTGAGGAAGTGTGAACACATAAAGAACAAAATCTAGATATTTTTGAAAAGTATATAAAAGAAATATGGACGGGGGAAAAGAAAGATCTGATATGGTGAAATATTTATGCAAAAAAGAAAGCCAAATTAATTAATACAGAAAAGCAGCTCCAGGAAAACGCACCCAGTTATAGAAAATTTTACAATACAAAAATAAGATCACAAAGGGGAACAGAAGATTAGTAAAGTGGAGGTTAATAAAATAGAAGCTAAAGTTATGGATTACCTGCAAATTGAAGTATTTAGTGTAGAGAGTCTAACACAATATGAAGACAAGATGATCAATTTCAACAGTTGTGTTCCAAAACAAACGGGTACGGATTCCTTGCTCCAGCAGAATAGATCCAAACAATGTAATTGCCAAGAACCCAGGACAAGTGAAATTCTCTTTTTAACGCAAAATTTATTAAGACAGCGTTTTCGCCGTGTGCACTGACACAGCTTCCTCAGAATACAAAGCATTAATTAATCTAAATCAGTTTAAATACGTGTCCAAGAGGAAATGATGTCATGGCATAAGAAGGTTGTTAAGCATACATAAAACATTCATTAAAACAAGTATAAGAAATCTCATAAAAAATCTCATAAAAATTAGATGTAAGGACATCTTATTTTCATCAACAAAAATGCAAAAATGTGTTGCATGTTATATACCCATAAATAGTAAATATTAAGAATAAAATTTGGTAACAAAAGAAACCTTAGCTTATAAAAACCAAAACAAGTGGAAGTATAACAGTTAAAAACACTTAGAGTTTTTGTAGCACAAATGTTAAGAACCACTAAAGGTGTGTATAAAGAAACAAATCTAAACAAGTTAATTTACATTGTTCAGGAAAATATATATACTTAAGCTTGTGAAGCTTAAGTGTCAGATCTTACAGCTAGATGGAACTCAAGCACTCTAAAAAGATACATAAACTAGAAGGAAAGGAGGGTGGGGGGGGAGGGGGGGGAAGAGGGGAGGGAAGGAAAGTGTTCATCTTAAGTAGCTTCTCAGTTTTAAAACTGAAGAGATACTGCAATTCTCATTGAGTGCTGGAAAATTAAACGCATCAGTTCTTAGTTGCCACTCAAGTTCACAGAGTTCTAGCAGTAGTGGGATAGGTCCCCCCCTGACGTTACCTTGTATTTGATCTATTGCCATGAACGAGAAACTGTGCCCAGGGTGTTTGATAGTGTGTGAAGCCAATGCATTGTTTTCGTTCTCATTCTCAAGGTAACGTCAGGGGGGGACCTATCCCACTACTGCTAGAACTCTGTGAACTTGAGTGGCAACTAAGAACTGATGCGTTTAATTTTCCAGCACTCAATGAGAATTGCAGTATCTCTTCAGTTTTAAAACTGAGAAGCTACTTAAGATGAACACTTTCTCCTCCTCCCTCCCACCCTCCCTTCCTTCTAGTTTATGTATTTTTTTAGAGTGCTTGAGTTCCATCTAGCTGTAAGATCTGACACTTAAGCTTCAAGCAAGTATATATATTTTCCTGAACAATGTAAATTAACTTGTTTAGATTTGTTTCTTTATACACACCTTTAGTGGTTCTTAACATTTGTGCTACAAAAACTCTAAGTGTTTTTAACTGTTATACTTCCACTTGTTTTGGTTTTTATAAGCTAAGGTTTCTTTTGTTACCAAATTTTATTCTTAATATTTACTATTTATGGGTATATAACATGCAACACATTTTTGCATTTTTGTTGATGAAAATAAGATGTCCTTACATCTAATTTTTATGAGATTTTTTATGAGATTTCTTATACTTGTTTTAATGAATGTTTTATGTATGCTTAACAACCTTCTTATGCCATGACATCATTTCCTCTTGGACACGTATTTAAACTGATTTAGATTAATTAATGCTTTGTATTCTGAGGAAGCTGTGTCAGTGCACACGGCGAAAACGCTGTCTTAATAAATTTTGCGTTAAAAAGAGAATTTCACTTGTCCTGGGTTCTTGGCAATTACATTGTTTGGATCTATTCTGCTGGAGCAAGGAATCCGTACCCGTTTGTTTTGGAACACATTGGTTTTTTACTTTTTCTCGTTCTTCACCAATTTCAACAGTTGGCTTAATTATTGGAGTCATTCAAAGGGGATCCAATGCCTGTCAGCCTGGGATGACATGCTCAACAAGCCACGATGCTTCGCTAGGGACGGCTTGCACCTGTCACCCCTGGGCTTTCGGATATTGGAAAAGGCTCTTGCTACCCCTATAGTGTCTTTTTTAGGCAAGGCTCAAAAGACAAACCCACCTCCATAGGTATCACAAGGGATAAGAAACTAAGAGTAATGCTACTCAACGCCAGAAGTCTAAACCTCAAGATGCACTTTTCGAAACTCTCCTTAGCATGGAGAACATCAATATCTGTGCAGTAACAGAAACCTGGTTCAAGGCTCCCAAGAGCACCCCAGCATTACCAGGTTATACCTCATACCATGCTTTTCGGCCCCAAAACTTGGACCGAACCACAAAAGGAGGGGGGTATCAATATTCGTCAAAGATACCCACACCTCCAGGTTGGTGGCACAGCACGAAGCATCAGAGACTATCCATGTGCAACTAACAGTGGGTAAAACTGCCTTCCAGTTTATAGCCTGCTACAGACCACCCTCCCAAACCCAGGAACACCACTCGGCCTTCCTGAGAACACTGGAAAATATGAAGGTCTCTCCAAACACCATTATATTGGGCGACTTCAACTACCCAGACATAGACTGGGAGCATTACTCTAGCTCCAACACCCTAGCCCAAAGGTTCCTAGAATTTATAAACTCAAATGCTATGGAACAACTTGTTACTACTCCCACAAGAGGGGAACACATACTGGACCTGATCATCACCAACATGGGGATTCTATGCTCCAGACCAGAAGTGTATCCCTCACTGGTAAGATCAGACCATAAACTAATCTCACTGGATATTCACATCCCGACCCCACCTCCTGCCCAGAAAACCACAGTGAAAAACTTCTCTAAAGCAAATTTCACACTCCTCAAAACCGAGGTGGAATCCTTCAAAGCCCCTGGGCCTGTGAAAAATACGGCCCAGACCACAGAATCCTTTATAAATGCATTCTATGAACACCTTCAGGAATGCATGGATCATGCAATCCCAATAAAACCAAGACCCAATCCTCCAAAGGCAGACGTCCTGTCTGGTGGACCCCAGCCATAAACAAACTATACAATAGAAGGAGGAAGCTACTAAATGATAGAGCAAAATCCCAAAAAGGGAAGGCATCTCTGATCAGTATTAGCAAAAAACTACGGGCACTCATAAAATCATCTAAGGCCAGCTTCGGGAGAAAAATTGCACAGGACACTAAGGATAATCACAAGGCTTTCTTTAGTTATGTTAGGAACCTGGGTGGGAATTCCCAGATATGCTCAGAATTAGTCCAAAATGACAAAAAATACACCGAACCCACAGACATTGCCAACATCATAGCTGACAGGTTCAGTGCAAACCCCCCCCTCCCCACCAAAAGGGCAAATATCTATCCCAGCAGAGTGCTGCCCCCATGACATCTCAGATGCTCAGGTAAGAGCCGCCCTCTCCAAAGCAAAAAACACAGCATCAATGGGACCAGACAGTGTCCTTGGCTGAGTCCTACATGAACTCCAAGAAGAGCTAAACCCAAACATAAAACTACTGTTCAATCTCAGCCTTACTACAAGATATGTACCCAAAGAGTGGCGTACAGCAACAGTGGTCCCTCTCCACAAAGGTGGTGCCTCAATGGATCCTGGAAACTATTGCCCCATAAGCCTGACTATCTTGGTCTGCAAAGCTATGGAAAGGATCATCATGGACCTCATAAATAAAGATATTGGGGACCTACAGACACTGTATCCTACCCAGTTCGGCTTTGTTAAGGGCAGATCCTGCCTCTTAAACCTGGTTGATTTCTTTGAAACAGTCACCAAGGCCATTGATGAGGGGAAGGTGGTCCACACAGCCTACCTGGACCTCACAAAAGCCTTCGATACAATACCCCACTCGGGCATTATAGATAAGCTCACCAGCTTAAATATAAACCCCTATGTCACTAGATGGGTTGCAAACTGGCTCAAGGACAGAACCCACATGGTTAGAATTGCTGGAGCCATGTCAGACTCCAAACCAGTTACAAGTGGCGTCCCACAAGGCTCAGTCCTGGGACCTCTCTTGTTCGGTATATATTTCTCAGAGGTACAGGCCAACACGGAAGGACTGTGGCTGACCAAGTTCGCAGATGACTGCAAACTGGGCGCCATAATAGACTCTCCATTCGACACAAGCATCCTCCAAAAGGGCCTCATAGAAACAGACAACTGGTGCCAGAGCCATGGCCTCAAGCTAAACGCCAAAAAGTGTATAGTCATCCCCTTTGGCAAAAACAAAGTGCACACAAATTACCACATAGGTGGTAATCCATTAAGGACAGAAGAAGTAATTAGGGACCTGGGGACCCAAGTTGATGGCAGTCTCTCATTTGACAACCACGTGGCCAAAGTGGTTAGAAAAACATTTTATATAGCCCACCTAATCATGAAGGGATTCACGTCTAGATCAGGGGAGGTCATCGTGCCTCTTTACTCATCCCTCATCAGGCCCATAATTGAGTACAATGCCCCTTTTGGGATGTACCTTACCAGGCACCTGCAGCAACTGGAAAGACCCCAAAAGTACCTCACCAAGAGGATCAAAGGGCTCAAACAGATGCCATATGCTGCCCGGTTAAAGAACCTCCAGCTCTACTCAGTGGCATACCGCCTGTTCAGGGGTGATCTGTGCCTGACATATAAAGTCATGTCCAACCCGGAATTAATGGACATGCTGCACATCAGAAAATCCAAATCTAATCCAGCTACGCACTCGAGAGACTTGAACCTCAGCACTGAAATAAATAGGACATGCTGGAGGGACAGATCATAACCCAGAGGCTCCCTTCACTCTGGAATAAAATCCCAGTCCAGGTTAGGCAGAGTCCCTCATTGACTCTCTTCAAGAGGAATCTTGATGAGTGGATGGGAGATCATAGGTTTACCCCGGGTATCACTTCTATGTCACTGTTAGACAGAGGCACAGTATACTAACCTCAAAAAAGGGCATAGCAAAATTAATTTAAAATGGGTGGCGAAAGCCAAACACATTCTGGCTAGGCTTATAAATGCCCTAGGGCAGATAGCCTAGTATGAACCTATGAACCTATGAACGTATAAGTTATGTCAAGGCATGATGGAGCAATGAGTTCCCTAAGTAAGAAGAATCATGAGGAGTGGGAGATATCTGAAGAAGAAATATGAACATGGGAAAGAAAAACAGATTTAATATGGTCCAATATTTATGCAAAGGAGAAAGCAAAACTAATCATTACAAAAAACAACACCAAAGATATTTGAAGAGAAATAAAGGCAAAGGTTTCCAATAAGGAAAACTTTACAATACTGAACATAAGAAAACAAAGGGGGGAGTAGAAAAGAGGATTAGTAATGGATAAGTTAAAGAAATAGAAACTAAAGTTATGGATTACCTGTGAAGTGAAAGATTTAGTGTAGAAAATCTAACTCTGATAACATCACAGCATGATAGAATAAAGAATCTCCAAATTAAGGAGAAACCAGTGGAGGGGGAAGCATCTGATCATCTGCCATGTGAAGATACTTGGGAGCCTTCAGTAGGAACCAATACAAATGTTCAGTTGGAGTTACACAGCAAGGGAAGGAACAGGAATGTGTGCAACTCTGACACAGTCAATGTTGTGGAGTGATAGCTCAATGAGTTCCCATATGAAAAAGCAATGGAAGATACATGGTGAAGTTTAAGAGACTATGACATGGGAAGATTTTTCTGGAACTTTCACTAGAATGCTCACAGGAAATGGAGAACAAAGAATGTGCCCTTAGTTTAGATGAAAATGATCTAAGGGAAGAATTGCTTGATTTAATAGAGATGGACAGACATATTAAGATCAATGAAAGAAATAGATTACAGAGAGTCCATAAGACCCAAAATGTAAGACGTTTGATAAAACAAATGAACACAGTAGTCAAGACTGTTCATAGAAATTCATGTGATATAACAGAAATAAATAGGATATATTACTTTGAAGCTAAATTAATAAAAGATAAAGTCTTACCACAAAAACACAGGGTAGTAAGGGAAAGAAAGCAGAGAAATCAAATGCCAGCATGGAAGTATTGTATAGAGCAACGTATAATGCAACAAAAGCAACAACAATCCTGTGTTGCTACTAAATTACACAAGTCAAAATTAACATTGCATTTTTTTACAAAAGTTAAAAGTTGTTGAGCTCTTTCTTTCTAAAAACTTACAGGAACTTCATCAGAACTATTTTCGCAATACAAATGTTTGTTTTAAAATACAAGAATAAAGGGCATCACATGAGATTCTTCACCCAATAACTTCCCTCAAACAATAAAACAATAAACTCAACAAATTCACACTTCATAATGTTTAAGCCTTAAGATGGAATTGATGGATACAGAAACATTAAGCCTTGGAAATCTAGTTGCATTGAGCACAATCTGCCATTTAAGTTTGCATTTATTTATATGTTTATCTATGCTAAATCCCCTTAAATTATTTATAATTTGCTCCAGCACTAACCAAACTAAAAACTCAAATTTGTGTTCAGTGAAAGATTGGATGTGCCTGTATAATGCATTTCCTTGTGAGATTTCTGGTTTAAAACTACAAAGCAATTAAGACAATAAGTGTCACTGTTAGAAGAGTGCAGAAGAGGGAACAGATCAAGAAAAATACTCAAAAAGATAGACGTGATAAAAGCAATGTGTAGTATCACAACAGACAAGGATCTATCATACACCATTGCAAATAATAAACTAAAAATATGTAGATAAATGTAAAGGAAAAGTACAAAACAAGACATTTATTGATGACCCAAAATGTTTTACAGATAATTGGGAAACAAGGCAAAAGGAATAGAAACACCACCAAACAAGAAGTAATAGACACATTTTGGAGAAATATCTATGAAGATCCTATGGGAAATAATAAAGATGCTGAATGGATAGAAGAAGTAAAAGAAAGAATAAGAAGTTCAAGTGTACAGGATATGAAATGGGATGAAGTAACAGCCAGAGAAATTGAAACAAAATTAAGAAAAGCTCCTAATTGGAAAACCCCAGGCCACTTGCAGTACCTAACTTCTGTCTAAAAGTATTAACATCTTTACATGAAGATTTAGCCATGAGTAAGAACTATTCATATGCACACCCTGAACAGATGCCAACCTGGTTAACAACAGGAAAAACAATATTCCTCCTTAAGAGTGAACCTGCAAGATATCCTAAAAACTATTGACCAATAACTTTTTTTTTTCCAAAAGTATTTTATTATTTTCAAATAGGAGGTATCAGATGACAAATATTCAGGTACATATAAGAAATTCAAGAACAATACCACCAGATAGTCAAAACAAACATCAGCCCCATCCCACCCTCCAAGTCCAGAATATATGCATGTATGCAGATTATGCTACTGCCAACATGAAAAGGGAGCCTAAAGGGCCAGGTAAAGGCTTAGTATCTACCTCGACAAAAGTCAGATTTCAGATACTGGTCTTAAATAAAGATACAGGTGTAATTCATATTGATTAATCTTCCATGATAATGTCAAAGATAAGATTCCAGTATTTCTGGAAGTATATTTGTTTATTAGAATTACTAATAAATAATTTTTGTGAGGATATGTATTTTATTGTTAGGTTTTTAAATTCCTTCCAGGATAGCTTAGAGCGGTCCTTCCAGTTCTTATGTAAAATTTGATTAGTAAGCAAAGAGTAATGAGGACATGCAGGTCTAGCATAGAAAATCTAAGCCCTGTGATGTGTAATATTGCAAGCTCCCATGATAGGGTTGACGTTTTGTACCCCATCTTCTCAAGATGCACTTTCAGGGAGTTCCACAGCTTGTGTGTGTGCTTACAATACCACATAATATGTAAAAGGTCTGCATGTGGAGAGAAACAACAACTTTAGAATTAAATTTGTTTAATTTGATTGGAGTGAAATAGGAGTTATTTATCATTAATTGCGTACAAGCTTATTTTTTAAAGGGGGCAAACTTAATAGTAGATTCAAAGGCAGTGAGTTTTTGATTATCCATGAACTTGGTTCCTTGTTTATCCCAAAATTCAGAAATAAGTAACACTGGTATTTAGAGGCAACCACTCTTTTATACGTGTTGGAAAACATATGCTTCCTACTAGTTAAACTTTTAGTAGTGTCTACAAGACTGGCCATGTCTTGTACAATATTTGGAGTTTCTTTAATTAGTGTAGGTATGAGCTCCCTAAGCTGCTATAATACAGTCGTGTATTTAAAACTCAGCTTTAGCACTGACCTCAGCTCTTGGACCGATTTCTCCTTGTGTTTGTAGATATCCCATACATTAAATTCTTTAATTTGTGGGTAATCAGAGAGATTAATCATATTATTGTTGAGTCTAATGCTAGGGTTCATGTGTATGAGTTGAAGGAGGGAGAGGGCTTTATCCAAAGTGAGGAACTTCATTAAGTCCTGGAATATCTTAATCTTCTGCTTTAAAATACTGCTTATCTTAGAGTTTTTTAGACTTATTGCTGTCATAAAGGGGAGTGCCTTTGGGTTGAGGTTGTGATGATAAGGTGGTTGTGCCAAATTTTAACCCATGGGGGAAACCAGGTATCTTTCTTCAGGTTAAATTCAGAGATTAAGAGTATTCTATTTGTACAGCTTATCCAGTAGTAAAGTCAAATATCCGGTAACACTAAACCTCCCTTCTCTTTAGGGTATATTAATTTTTGATAGCTTATTCTAACTGGTTTAGGGAACCATAGAAATTTGTCCAACTCTGTATGTACTTTTTGGAAGAAATTGTTCGGAATGATGACATTTGAGGCATTTAATTGGTATAAAAATTTAGGTAGGATGTTCATGCTAATAATAGCTGCTTTAGAAAGAATGGACAATTTCAGTTGCTGCCATCTATTAATATCTTACAAGGTATCCACCCATATTTTCATTATAATTTTTTGATACATGAAGGAATGGTTATGATCAAATTGCAACCCTAAATATCTGAATGAGTATTCAATCTTGAAGGCCAAGTCCAATAGTAGGTACGGTACTCTTTGTGATGTAGTAGGTTAATTGGAAAGAACAGTGACTTTTTAGTATTAACTTCATAGTCTGAAATTCTTGAAAATTTGTCAGTTGTGTTGCCTATCTTCTTCAAGTCTGATATAGGACGTTCAAAGTAAATATTCAGGTCATCTGCATAGGTAGATATCATTATCTTAGTGTGCGAGATTCTAGGAATAGAGTGATATGTGGCTTGGGAGAAGTAAATAAACAGTGGTTCAATGTATAAATTGAAGAGGAGAGGGGAGAGGGGGCAACCCTGTCTAGTTCCATTTGCTACTTTAATAGGTTTACCCATTTTTTTTATTAACATAAAGATAGGTATAAGAATTATTATAAAGGGTTCTGATAATATTAGTAAAGTTTTTGGGGATGTTAAAATGATTAATAGTTGTAAAAAGGAAGTTCCAATTGACTCTGTTAAACGCTTTACAAGAGTCAAGAACTAAACAATAACCAGAGTGTTTTTCATATTTACTAAGCTGAATCATAACATCTAGGGTTAAGGTATTATCCCATGTCTGCCTATTCAGCATGAAGCCTGCTTGCACAAGGGATATAATACAGGGCATAACTTTTTTCAGTCTTTCCGCTAATACTAAGGCCAGGATTTTAATATCTATGTTAATTAGAGATATTGGTCTGTAATTGTGTGGGTTCAATTTATCTAGGTTATTTTTGGGTATAAGGAGTGTCTTTGAATTGTTTAGGTATAAGTCAGATATGCCATTTAGTTTGATGTGGTTGAAAACTTTTAACAGTATGGTTTGAATGTTTTATAAAACTCTGAGGTGTACCCATCTAGGCCTGGGGCCTTGCCAGGCTTGAGTTTTCTGATGACCTTAATTATTTCTTGCCTACTAAGAGGAGCATTAAGTATCTCTACCTGATTTTTCTGTAATTTAGGCCATGTGATATTCTTAAGGAAACCTTCAATTTCTCCAAAATTGGATTGGTGAGTATCCATCCCACATACTTGTGAGTATAATTGATGGAATATCTCTAATATTTGGGTATCTGATTTATGTATTTTCCCCTGGTAGTAAAGGAACACGATTCTAGAGGTTTCCTGCCTATTTGTGATTATCCTCCCTAGTACTTTCGAAGGAAGTTGCGCCCATTCTGAATATTTAGCAATACTTTTTTGCTCATGCAGAGAGTAGTTATTTTGATATAGTACAAATAGCTGTTTTTGTGCTTCATTTATTAGCTTCTCAGTGCCAGGGTTTGGTCTGCACTGGTATTCAGTTTCTAGGACTTTCAGATCGGATATAAATTTATTTTCTTTTTCTCTTGCTATTGTTTTAAAAAATTAGGCTTTCTGAATAAACATCCCTCTTAATTTGGCCTTACAAGCCACCCACTGTACATCAACGGGAATGTTTGTGCTTTCTAAGTTTCTTTCCAAATCAAGCAATGTATTCAATACCTCTTGTATAACATCTGATTTAAACAATAGATCGTTATTCAATGACCAATTGGAGGTGTTAGGTTCCCTTTTCAATTTGTTAGGGGGGGGTTTATTTGTAAAGTAATTTTTGAGTGATCTGAAAAAAAACTTGGATCCTTAGAGAATATAATATCTGCTTCCAAGAGAGTCTCTGAAATGAGAAAAAAATCTATTCTAGACCAGGAATTATGGCACTTAGAAAAATATGTTATAAATTATTTCTCACCTGATCTTCATCAAATGAGATGGGGTCTATTAAGCAAAATTTGGTCATGAATTCTCCTATGGCTGTCGACACTTTTAAGTTTTCTGAGCTAGAATTACTAGCATTGTCTATGTTTGGGTCAATAACTGAATTCCAATTGCCTCCCAATATGTAGTCATATTTCAGGAATTTACCTAAAATATTATATAGTTCCAAAATAAATTCTTGTTGTCTGTGACAGGGGCCATAAACCTTGAGGAAACGTGTTAATTTCCTATTGACAGGATTAGTCGATGTGAAATAACACTATCTGCCTTTTGTGTCTGCATTGGATTCTATAATAGCATTTGGGAATGATTTTTTAATTATGATAGCTGCACCTTTCGAGTTGGTACTATCCCCCGCTGCAATTATTTCTTTAATCCATTTCCTGTGTGAGTCCTCTTTCCATTCTTCAGTAAGCCTGTGTGTTTTTTGTAAAAAACATATGCTCATCTCAGATTTGTAAACCAAGTGCATTAGTAAGTTTTTCTTATTTTTGTCTTGTATCCCCCTCACATTCCACAATTCTATCATCCACATTTTAGGACAAGTGATGCATTTTCTTAATTTTGGTTATGAATTGGGGTATTTGTTTTCCCTGAAAGGCTACAAACAGATCTCTCATGGACCAAGACAGAAGTAGAAAAGATAATTGTAAGGCAGTAGCACATAGCTGTCTCACTACTAAACCTCAGCCTGACCGCATATCACCTACTGGTGAAAGAGCTTGATGTAAGTAGGTTACATATAATAGTATTAATACATAAACTTTAAAAAACAAAGGGCTGTAATCGATATAAACCAGTTTACCTAATCTTTCTAACAATATTTCAACACAAATATATATATATATGCATAACTAACGTCACTCCTCGAGAGTCATCCAATTACCCTTTTTTGATAACCACAATCTCCTAAAATGAAAGTGTAACCTCGTAAAATTATGGAATTATACAGTAAGAATATCATAAGGAACCAACTATTGTAAATATTTCGAGCATATAAAATGAACAAGGGTTATTAATTAAGAAGACACTATATATATATATATATATATATATATATATATATATATATATATATATATATATATATATATATATATATATATATATATATATATATATAAGCTCGACCTTCTGAAAGGGAAAAAAAAAACACAACAAAACACAAAACAATGCTTCTGGAGGGGGGCAAGCCCCCTTGCACCTCCCACCCCCCCCGCTACTTATTTATTCCAACTCCGAGATCGTACTGCAGAGCAGAAAGCGAAATCTCCCATTCTGCTCTGTATGCTGATCCCCATTCAGAAGGTCGAACTTATGAAATTTCGAGCATATGGTCTTGACCATATGCATTTTGAGCTTTCAGCCGATCTGAAGGGGAACCATATATATATATATATATATATATATATATATATATATATATATATATATATATATATATATATATATATATATATATATATATATATATATATATATATATATATATATATATATATATATATATATATCTTTCAAGAGATTCAGGTCATATGTTACACAGTTCTGGAATGAAAGTGAAGTCCTTTTTTTAAAATTAACATTCTATGATAGCATTATAAAATAAGCCTAGCCTATCTGTTAATCTTGTCCCAATCATAAAAGTTCACATTAAAAAAAAAAGTCTTTGTTTTAAGAACACAGCGTTGTGTAGCTAATTTGCTAGCTTAACGTAGATTATATGTATGCCATATTTAACAGATGCAAATGGGAGCGAACATTTCTTGGTCAAAATCAGTCACTAAATGTAATAGCTTTAGCAGTTATTTAATTGGGACAAGCTGGATTATCTTATTGGCTTGAAACATCATCACCGCTAGCTTCTGTAAATTATAGCTTAACTAGTATAGTGCATGACTTTCAAATACCTCATCACTTTGTTTATTTGTGGTATAGAATCCTTCGGGGCTAATTACAGTTACAGGAGCATAATTTCCTCTGTCGGCAAAGTTCAGCTGTAGCCTTCTTCTAGTGCCATAGAATGGAAGTCTATGATGATTGATGGTGGAAGTAATTATCTCACGAGTTCTCTACTCCTCAACAAACACTAAGGACGTTCCTGAGAGTTTGTGACCTTTTAGACAGTACTTCCTGTTCAACGGGCACTTCCAGTTTCTTTTATTAGTTTTAAAAATTATTGATTGAAGAAGGACAGCCACATCACCTCAGGGGCCATGACAGCAAAGGAATTCAATATATAAGGTACGAGTGTACAGAAAAGGTGTATCTGATCTTGTTTTTATATGTAATTAAAGCTTTGGTGATTTACCGAAACATTTTATAAATGCAGCTTTCGCTTCCAATAACTTGACTTCCAACGATGTATGAACTATACACTGGAATTGATGCTAACAGAGTTTATAGTCATTTAGAAGAAAATTCAATCATAGTAATTGAGCAAAAGCATAGCAAAAGAAAGTCATATGGCAGAAGGGATCATTTGTTATTAAATAAAATCATAATGGAGAATTGCAAAAAGGTATAGCATTGATAGAAAACAATAAAGATAAAAGTCCAGGCCACAAACATAGGTACAAATTCCTTTATGTTTCCACAATATTCCACAGATGAGCGCTTTTGTCTAATGATAAGACTTCATCAGATAAAAGCACTGGTACTACCAAACAACTTTATGCACTTGATATCAATCAGCTCAAACTCTTAATTAAAATTTAAAGTGACATAACCACTTAACCATGTTATGTCCTGTTGTAGTGTGTTATATAGAAAAACTAAAAATCATATTACATACTTAAACAAATAATTATTAACATGTCCAAATAACTTCCACTCAAAAATAAAAACACATTTAGAATCTAATTTTTAAAAAATCACACACTTTCAGCTTTTTTGTACAATACAGATTTTATACTAATGTAGTCATTAAGACCTGGTGAAATGTTAGATTTAAACCTAAGCTGCCATATTAATTCCCTATATAATAACACATTTTTCAAATCACCCCCTCCCCATTGTGTATGTTTCTTAATTATATCAATAATACCAAACTTAAATCCTACAAAAAAGGAACAAGAAACACTGTGTTTATATAAGGCACTTGTTTCCTTGTGTGTCCTAATGTCGTATAAATGTTCATAGATACGGTCTTTAAGTGTTCTTTCAGTTTCTCCTATGTAGTATGCACTACATTTCGTGCATACAGCCATGTAAACAAGCATTTTTGTCTTACAATTTCCTTTACAAAATCTGACAATACTGTTCAATCCATTTTTTAATACAACAGTTGCCTCACCATAAATATAGGCACAAACACTACAGGCACCACAAGGAACAGTAGCTTTATGTTGTAAAACTTCCCTCACTTTCTGTTCAAAAGTCCTCTTAAAATTCATTCCAACCTTATATGTAAATATAGGTTGTTCACCCACTAAATTGTATATATCCTTGTTAATTTTCATTAAATTCCAGTTAGTTTTCATAGTATGTGAAAATAACTCCGAAAAAATACTGTATTGAATGACACATGCTGTATTATACTTTCTTCTTTCTTTCGATAGGTCATTTGTTGTTTGAAGGGGATGACCCAGTAGAGCCTTATATTTAATGCCCCACCCATTGAGCACCTCATCTAAAATTTCCTTAACCATCTCTATGGGGTATTCTCTCTCAATAAAACATTTACCCAAAAACATTAGTTCTTGTTTGAAATCATGATAGTCAGAGGTCATCCTGGCTATCCTGACTGCTTGACCCTTAATGACCGTGTTTTAAGTCCTGTACTTGCTACGTGTGCATCCAATGAGTTTACAAAAATGCGAGATGAAATAGCCTCGTTGAAAGGGGATTTGACTGCACTCATTGAGATGCTGAGTCAAAAAGAACCAGCAGGTGGCATTTCATCCGTGAGTAAAGAGTTTTTTCGTATTGAAAAAGAGGTCGCAGTTCCAAATTCGTCATCTCCATGCTTGGCTGGCGCGAGTGATGGTGGAGGACAAAATGGACAGGCGGTTCATCTAGGCGCACGTATCAACCATGCAGGGTCGAGAAAAACTGGATTATATACTTTGGAATCTTTGCGTGGGCAGGACCAAGAGAAAACAACTTCTAAAGTTTGTCCCCAACAACGAGGTACTGATTTTTTACCAAAACAGCATTGTAGCTGAGCAGGTTCTAATCAATATAATGCTGAAGTACTTTTGTCAACTAATAATTATCAGACTGGCCAGGGTTTGAGTTATAAAGACATTTTAGAAAAAACTTATAATTTTAATTTAGGTACGAACGCTAGAGTTGTATACGATGGAGGTGAAAAAGATTATGACACTGTGCTTACATTAAAGGAAATTATATTTTTGTTGGAGAAGAAATTGTTCAAATTGAAGCGTTTACAGATGGACAATAGTTATTTGAAATGTTGTTTAGCTCACAAAATTGTGCCACAAGGTTTGAGGCTTTTCAAGTATCCTTTTGACATTTCCTATACAGAAGCAATTGTCAAAGATTTTCACAGTTTTTTTGATTCATGTGGTATAGCTCTTATTGAACGTATGGTAAAATATAATGAAGCATTATTAGTGACTTTGACCCTAGCCCTGAGCAGCATCCTACCATCACCAAGAATTATACCACAGTACAAGCAGAAAATGATTGATTTTAACAATTTGCTAAGTTTCTGGTGTCATTTTAAGGGGATCCAGTATCTGTCTGCCTGGGATGACATGATTGACAGACCTTGATGCTTTGCCAGAGATGGCCTGCATCTGTCACCCCTGGGCTTCCAGATACTGGCCAAGGCTCTTGCTAACCCTATAGTGCATTTTTTAGGCTGGGTTGCAAAGACCAAATTATCACCATAACAGCTACAATCAAATGCAATCTGAGGGTCATGCTCCTCAGTGCTAGAAGTTTAAATTTCAAAATGCACTCGCACGAAGAACTCTTTAAAATGGAGAAAATCGACATTTGTGCTGTAATAGAGACCTGGTTCAAGTCAGCAGACAGCACCCCTGCACTACCAGGCTATAACTCATTCCACACCTTTCGGCCCCAGAACTTGGACCAAAGCTCCAAAGGCGGTGGTGTTTCCATATTCATAAAGGATGCACGCACCTCCAGACTGAATGCCCAACATAACGCATCTGACATACTTCAGGTGCAGCTAATATTGGTTAAGACAGTGATTCAGGTTGTAGCCTGCTATAGGTCCCCAACCATGTCCCAAGACTCACAGTCAATGTTCCTAAGCAACCTAGAGAATATTAAGGTCCAACCTAACACTCTCATACTGGGCAACTTCAACTACCCCTCCGTTAACTGGGAAAACTACTTATGTACCAATACACTTGCCCAACGTTTCCTGGAATTCATTAATTCCAGTGCCCTGGACCAGTTCGTTCTTACCCCCACTAGAGGTAGCAACATCCTTGACCTAGTCATTACTAACATAGGTGACCGTTGCTCTACACCAACAGTCAAGTCCTCTTGGGTTAGATCCAACCACAAACTAATCACCTTGGAAATCCACAACCCTTCCACCCCACCCACCATCAAAGGTAACCACCATGAAAAACCTCTCCAAAGCTAACATTGGGCTGCTAAAACCAGAGGTGGCTAACTTCACTGCACCCATGCAAATGGAGATCAGTTGCATGATCACCAAATCATACACCGATGCACTGTACAAACACGTACACAAATGCATTAATCTTGCCATACCCAATAGAACCAATATGCTCTTCTCCAAAGAAGGAAGACAATCTGGTCATCCCCTGCCATAAACAAACTCTACAACAGAAGGAGGAAACTTATGCGGAATAATGTGAAGTCCCAAGACTCAAAAAAATCCATTACCAGCCACAACAAAAAGTTGAGATCCCTCATCAAATTCTCTAAAGCTAGCTATGAAAACAGAATTGCAGCAGATAATAAAGACAACCACAAGGCCTTCTATAGTTATATAAAGAATCTCCACGGCAATACCCAGATTTGCTCTGAGGTACTGCATAATGGTACCTCCTATACTGAGCCAACAGATATTGCCAATATACTGGCCAACAGATTCAGTGCCAACTTTACCCCTCTCTCCCCTCCAAGGGACCAGTCACAATACCAGTAGATTGCCAGGCACCCAGTATTACTGCTGCACAGGTTAAAGCAGCACTCTCCAAGGCCAGGAATACAGCTTCTATGAGACCTGAGAATATCCCTGGCTGTGTTCTACATGAACTACAGAGTGAACTGGCACCTCACCTGTGTGCCCTGTTCAATCACAGTCTGACCTCAGGATTTGTCCCTACCTAATGGTGCACTGCTACAGTCATCCCTCTCCACAAAGTAGGAGTGACTACAGACCCTGGGAACTATTGCCCCATTAGCCTGACGAGTCTGATATGCAAAGCTATGGAATGCATAATCATGGACCTAATAAACAAGGATATAGGGAATTTCCAACCTCTGCATCCCACACAGTTTGGTACTGTGAAGGTAGATCATGCCTGCTCAACTTCTTTGAGTCAGTCACCAGAGCTGTAGATGAAGGCAAAGTGGTTCATATGGACTTCCTTGATCTGGCCAAGGCTTTTGATACCATTCCCCACTAAAGAATCATAGAAAAACTCACTAAGCAAAGCATCAGCCCATATATCACTAGGTGGGTTGTAAATTGGCTCACAGGTAGAACCCACAGTGTGAAAGTAGCTGACTCCAAGTCAGAATGCTGACCAGTCATGAGTGGAGTCCCACAGGGTTCGGTCCTGGGTCCTCTCCTGTTTGGTATCTACTTCTCTGAAGTACAGGCCAAAATATAGGGACTCTGGCTGACAAAGTTCGCAGACGATTGCAAGCTGGGAGCTATTATTAACTCCCCAAGTGATGTTGACATCCTACAGAAAGGCCTCACTGAGACCAACGACTCGTATCAGAACCATGGCCTTAAGCTCAATGCCAAAAAATGTGTCATCGTCCTCTTTGGGTAAAACCCAGTTCCCATGAATTACCACATCGATGGTAGTCCACTGAACACAGAAGACTTTATAAGAGATCTGGGAACACAGGTTGACAGCAACCTCTCTTTTGACCACCACATCGCCACTGTGGTCAGAAAGTCCTTCTATGTGGCACATCTCAATACTAAGGGTTTTGCATACAGGAAGAAAGAGGTCATTGTCTCCCTCTACTCTTCCCTCATTAGGTCAATCAATGAGTACAATGCCTCATTTGGCATGTACCTCATTAAACACCTGCAACAATTGGAGAGGCCACAAAAGTACCTCTCAAAGAGGATTCTAGGCCTTAAACATTTGTCCTATATGGGCAGAGTAAAAAAAACTCCAACTATTCTCTGTCTCATATCACCTAGTTAGAGACAATCTCAGCTTGACTTACAAAGCCATGTAGGACCCAGCTCTGTTAGAAATGCTACATCTGAAGAAATCTCAATCCCTCCACACCACACACTTTAGAGACCTCAGCCTTAGTACCACAATCAACAGAACATGCTGGAGGGACAGGTTCATAACTCAGAGACTGCACATGCTATGGATTAGGCTTCCCATACATGTCAAGCAGAGCACCTCACTGGTCCTCTTCACAAGAAATCATGATGAGTGGATGGGAAATAGCAAATTCACCCCAGGGATCACTCCATTGGCTTTACTTGACAGAGGCACTGGGAACTAAGATCGGGTGGCACAATGCCAGGGTAATCCGATGGGCTGGGCTTGTAAACACTCCAGGGCCATTAGCCTAGTACACACCTATGAACCTATGTTCTAAATTGCAGTTTTGAGGTGATTAGCCCCAAAAGGCACTGGATCAGCTGGACAGGAAAACAAGGAAAAATGTTTCATGTTTATCAATTGATTTATAAAAATCAGTGTATACCAAGATTATATATGCCCAGTTCTGAAAGAGGTATGGGTGGGCCTGACATCGATTACATGTATAGATCTGCAGTCGTAGGACTGCATACATATTTGCTAACTTCACAAGATCCAAACATATAGAAAGTTTTAAAACATGAGAAAAATAAGTCTAAGATGACTTCCCTGCTTAGTTTAGCAGAAGTATATTTGTAAAAAGCAGGAATGGAAATCAAACCAGAAGTAGATAAAAGTCAGGCAGCAACTGAATTTGCCAAAAAAGAAAATAAAGGCTATAAGGTGAAGGATCAGATGAAAAGGCAAGAAATGTGGAAAATATATAAATATAGTTGCAAATATAGAAAACTCCCAGAACAACCTCATGTTAAGGAGAGGTAAATTTAAACTAAAAGATGAAAGTTAATATTGGCAGCTCAGGAGAGTTGACTGCATATATGTTGGTTTACAAAATCCATTGAACTTGTCGGAAAAACAGACAAATGAAGGTTTTGTAAAACAGGATTGGAAATTGTAGCACATCTTGTTGCTGTGTGTGAAAAACTAATGGCAGAAGGTCTGTATACCGAAAGGCATAATAATGCAGCAAGACTGTTATACTGGGAATTGTGCAAACATAATACTGAAATAGCTGAGGAACACTGAAACATGAGCCACAAAGCATTATAGAAAATTATCTCATGCGATCACCCGTTACCAACAGTTCAAAAAATAGATGTGAAAAAAACAGATATAGTAGTCCAGGAAGAGAAGACAAAAGTAGCATTGATCACTGAAATTGCTAAATCCAGTGATTACAGTGTCTTACATACAGAGTCACAAAGCCATAAAATACCAGGATTTGCAGGCAGAAACAAGGGTAATGTGAAAGAAGGATACCCAGACAGTTCCAGTAGTAGTAGGAGCAATGTGTCTCATAAAAAAAGAATTTACAGTCATATTTTATATATATATATATATATATATATATATATATATATATATATATATATATATATATATATATATTACATGTAACTCCATATGAATTGCAGGAGTCAATTCTGGGCACATTGAGGGTGCTGCGAAGAGCCATTTTGGCTAACATCAAAGACTGAAACAATACTAATTTCATGAACTTTAATCATACTTTGACTTAGGAATGAGGTCCATTTCAGTTATGGTATTAGAAACCCAAGCTTATTGAAGAAATTAAAAAAGGACTACATAGACCATAGTATGGGTATATGATGGATTCGGGGTTTACAGGTCTAGGCTAGACAAGATGGACAACACAGGTAGGAGGAGATATGAGTACCATTTTTACCAATTTAAGAATTGTTTGTATAGCATAGCTATTAAAATATAATTGCTAATGGAAATGATGGAAGATAGGTTGAAAGAGTTTCCTCAGTTGATAGTTGAAGCTAAAACAGTTGAGTCATTAAAAAAAAATCTTGGGAAACATGTAGCAGAAGGAGAAACAGGAGAGAGGTGGCTACCTTGTGACACTCAGGCACACCATTCTGACTCACACTCTTGTTCTGTTCTCTTTGTTTTTTCATGAAATTCTATTATAGTGTAGGTTATGCCTGTAATCTGTAGGCTGAAAGTTAAAGCAATGCACTGCTTTTCACCCTAGTCAAAGTCAATGAACTAAATTCTAGACTGAAGGTTAAAAGAGTGCACTTTTTTCATCCTAGTTAAACTCAAGGAACTAAATTGCAGATTGAAGGCAATGCTTTTCACCCTAGTTAAACTCAATGAACTGAATTGTAGATTGAAGCCTAAAACCATGCATTGCTATTCACCTCAGACAAACTTGGTGAACTACATTGAGTCATACATAGCTCAACACAGCAGATATTCTATAAATTCATCAGTGAATCATACCCAAAATGCCAGCAACCTTCTTTAAATAAGCCAGTCACAAATACATTGCATTGCTGTCCGACAAGAAATTATTATTTTTTTTTTGTAATCTTATCCAGCCACAAAGTTTTTACATGTACACACATTAAGTATACAAAAATATGCCTATTGCAACATGTTCATAAATATGGTCTGTACTTGAACTATCCATTCTAGGTGAGGAAAGCATGCCATGGGACAAAAAGATGGGGGTCTTTAGGTGACAGGTACTCCATGTCAGGGAAGATTGCCTCCTGTTGTGGGGTGGGGGGTACCACTATATTACTATGACTTGCATCCACTTCACTAGCTTGTTACACTAAGACTTGGGGTCCCCCCTTGCAGAGATGGCATATGATTGTAAAACAATGAACTTGATAGAGTCTGCTGGGTGAGGTTTCCTGCCAGTAGAGGCTGCATATCATTGCTTTCCAGGATGATAGCAGACAGGCAGCCATATACTTTCCAGACACAGATGAAGATTGTGCACCCTGAGATGTCCTCTTAAATGACCAACCATTGTGTGTACTCTACAGGAACTTCAACCTGGACAGTGCAAGTTTGGGCAGTGATGTTGGCACTGGTAATCCTCTGCATGTAGATGATGATGAAAACAGTGTGTGCCACAATAGATCTTATTAGACCAAATAGTGCTGTGTGCCAGGGTTCATCCTCATAGATGCAACAAAATAGAGTAATCATCTCCATGCTGGACTGTGTTGAAATGGATTGTACCTGGATAATAATCCAATGTATTTGCTTATTGGTGCTGAATTTCATCCACATGTTAGAAACCAGCTGTGACATGTGACATTGTTGGGCACCCTTCAAGTCCATGCAGTAGTGAATAAACTCACATCAGATGCAATGAGCTCATCTGCCACTACTGACCCAGCAGGAGCAGGGCTGGGCCACAAAGCCAAGGGGGATCCCTCTACTCCTTGACATAATGAGCACTTAGACTGTACAGCTTCAGAGTTATTTATTAAACTGACTTATTTATTTAAAAATTTTAACCAGGTAGAACACTGATCATAATATAACAATTTCAAGTTATGCCTGGACATGAAATAAAACAGATCTGTAAGCAATCATATAGTAAAAAAGAACAAGAAACAATAGTATTGACAATAACAGGATATACAACAGGTGTTATGTACATCATAGGTTCATAGGTTCATAGGTTCATACTAGGCTATCTGCCCTAATGCATTTATAAGCCTAGCCAGAATGTGTTTGGCTTTCACCACCCATTTTAAATTTATTTTGCTATGCCCTTTTTCAAGGTTAGTATAATGTGCCTCTGTCTAACAGTGACACAGAAGTGATACCCGGGGTAAACCTACGATCTCCCATCCACTCATCAAGATTCCTCTTGAAGAGAGTCAATGAGGGACTCTGCCTAACCTGGACTGGGATTTTATTCCAGAGTGAAGGGAGCCTCTGGGTTATGAATCTGTCCCTCCAGCATGTCCTATTTATTTCAGTGCTGAGGTTCAAGTCTCTCGAGCGTGTATCTCGATGGGATTTGGATTTTCTGAGGTGCAGCATGTCCATTAATTCTGGGTTGGACATGGCTTTATACGTCAGGCACAGATCGCCTCTGAACAGGCGGTATGCCACTGAGTAGAGCTGGAGTTTCTTTAACCGGGCAGCATATGGCATCTGTTTGAGCCCTTTGATCCTCTTGGTGAGGTACGTTTGGGGTCTTTCCAGTTGCTGCAGGTGTCTGGTAAGGTACATACCAAAAGGGGCATTGTACTCAATTATGGGCCTGATGAGGGATGAGTAAAGAGGCACGATGACCTCCCCTGATCTAGATGTGAATCCATTCATGATTAGGTGGGCTATATAAAATGTTTTTCTAACCACTTTGGCCACGTGGTTGTCAAATGAGAGATTGCTATCAACTTGGGTCCCCAGGTCCCTAATTACTTCTTCTGTACTTAATGGATTACCACCTATGTGGTAATTTGTGGGCACTTTGTTTTTGCCAAAGGGGATGACTATACACTTTTTGGCATTTAGCTTGAGGCCATGGCTCTGGCATCAGTTGTCTGTTTGTATGAGGCCCTTTTGGAGGATGCTTGTGTTGGCTGGAGAGTCAATTATGGCGCCCAGTTTGCAGTCATCTGCGAACTTGGTCAGCCACAGTCCTTCCATGTTGGCCTGTACCTCCGAGAAATATATACCGAACAAGAGAGGTCCCAGGACTGAGCCTTGTGGGACATCACTTGTAACTGGTTTGGAGTCTGACATGGCTCCAGCAATTCTAACCATGTGGGTTCTGTCCTTGAGACAGTTTGCAATCCATCTAGTGACATGGGGGTTATATTTAAGCTGGTGAGCTTATCTATAATGCCCGAGTGGGGTATTGTATCGAAGGCTTTTGCGAGGTCCAGGTAGGCTGTGTGGACCACCTTCCCCTCGTCAATGGCCTTGGTGACTGTTTCAAAGAAGTCAACCAGGTTTAAGAGGCAGGATCTGCCCTTAACAAAGCTGAACTGGGTAGGATCCAGTGTTTGTAAGTCCCCAATATCTTTATTTATGAGGTCCATGATGATCCTTTCCATAGCTTTGCAGACCAAGCTAGTCAGGCTTATGGGGTGATAGTTTCCAGGATCCGTTGAGGCACCACCTTTATGGAGAGGGACCACTGTTGCTGTACGCCACTCTTTGGGCACATATCCTGTAGTAAGGCTGAGATTGAACAGTAGTTTTATGTTTGGGTTTAGCTCTTCTTGGAGTTCATGTAGGACGCAGCCCAGGACACCATCTGGTCCCATTGATGCTGTGTTTTTTGCTTTGGAGAGGGCGGCTCTTACCTGAGCATCTGAGATGTCAGGGGGACAGCACTCTGCTGGGATAGATATTTGCCCTTTTGGTGGGGGGGGGGAGAAGTTTGCGCTGAACCTGTCAGCTGGGATGTTGGCAAAGTCTGTGGGTTTGGTGTATTTTTTGTAATTTTGAACTAATTCTGAGCATATCTGGGAATTACCACCCAGGTTCCTAACATAACTAAAGAAAGCCTTGTGATTATCCTTAGTGTCCTGTGCAATTTTTCTCTCGAAGCTGGCCTTAGACAATTTTATGTGTGCCAGTAGTTTTTTTGCTAATACTGATCAGTGATGCCTTCCCTTTTTGGGATTTTGCTCTATCATTTAGAAGCTTCCTCCTTCTATTGTATAGTTGGCTTATGGCTGGGGTCCACCAGACAGGACGTCTGCCTTTGGAGGATTGGGTCTTGGTTTTATTTGGGATCGCATGATCCATGCATTCCTGAAGGTGTTCATAGAATGCGTTTATAAAGGATTCTGCGGTCTGGGACGTATTTTCCACAGGCCTGGGGGCCTTGAAGGATTCCAACTCAGTTTTGAGGTGTGTGAAATTTGCTTTAGAGAAGTTTTTCACTGTGGTTTTCTGGGCAGGGGGTGGGGTCGGAATGTGAATATCCAGTGAAATTAGTTTATGGTCTGATCTTACCAGTGAGGGATACACTTCTGGTCTGGAGCATAGAGTCCCCATGTTGGTGATGATCAGGTCCAATATGTTTTCCCCTCTTGTGGGAGTGGTAACAAGTTGTTCCATAGCATTTGAGTTTATAAATTCTAGGAACCTTTGGGCTAGGGTGTTGGAGCTAGAGTAATGCTCCCAGTCTATGTTTGGGTAGTTGAAGTTGCCCAATATAATGGCGTTTGGAGAGACCTTCATATTTTCCAGTGTTCTCAGGAAGGCCGAGTGGGGTTCCTGGGTTTGGGAGGGTGGTCTGTAGCAGGCTATAAACTGTAAGGCAGTTTTACCCACTGTTAGTTGCACATGGATAGTCTCTGATGCTTCGTGCTTTGCCACCAACCTGTAGATGTGGGTATCTTTGATGAATATCGATACTCCCCCTCCTTTTGTGGTTCGGTCCAAGTTTTGGGACCGAAAAGCATGGTATGAGGTATAACCTGGTAGTGCTGGGGTGCTCTCGGGAGCCCTGAACCAGGTTTCTGTTACTGCACAGATATTGATGTTCTCCATGCTAAGGAGAGTTTTGAGTGCGTGCATCTTGAGGTTTAGACTTCTGGTGTTGAGTAGCATTACTCTTAGTTTCTTATCCCTTGTGATACCTATGGAGGTGGGGTTGTCTTTTTAGCCTTGCCTAAAAAAGGCACTATGGGGTAGCAAGAGCCTTTGCCAATATCCGAAAGCCCAGGGGTGACAGGTGCAAGCCGTCCCTAGCGAAGCATCGTGGCTTGTCGATCATATCATCCCAAGCTGACAGGCATTGGATCCCCTTTGAATGACACCAATACTTAAGCCAATTGTTGAAATTGATCATCTTGTCTTCATATTGTGGCATCATTCTTGGTGAGGGTAAGATGCTACTCAAGGTCAGGGTCATATCGGCCTGGGCTACATGCTCAGAGAGCTCCTTTATGTCTCTTTTCATGTAGTCCAGGGAGGTACGTCTCAGGTCATTCACACCAGCATGGACAATGACCGAGTCATATTTGTACTTGCCTTGGATTGACCTGAGTGCTTGTGTTATGTGGCGGATCCTAGTGCCCGACAGGCTGCTCACCGTGACCCTCTCCTTGTTCAGCCTGGTAAGCGGGATGTCAGTGTGCCTGACGATAGAGTCACCTATTACAAGTGTATCAGGTGTGTTGTTTAGTCTTAAGGGCTGTGACTGTTTGGCACACTGGCTTTGTGAGATATGTGTTGCACATGTTTTGTTTTGGGGTAGCGGCTGCTTGGGTGTCTGCTTTGGAGGTCTCTGCTGCTTCGGCAGATCTTTATTTAGAGCCTCTGAGTATGTTTTTGTGTGATTATGTGTTTGGTTTGCTGTCGTGGTAGGTCTATGTGAGACTGGAATTGTAGTGAGTGTGGTTTCCTTCTCCTCCTGACTGGTTATGCCAGTACTGAGTTGAGAGAGCTTAGCCTCCAGTTTGGCTATATGGTTGCATCTCTCACATGTGTTGGAATTTGTTGGGAGGAGGAGAGGGTTGTCTGTGTACATGAGGCAGTTGTAACATTGCCTCAAGATTCCCAGATTCACCAGCTGGACCGGAGAGGAGATTGACAACTGACCTTTGGACATGCTAGAATAATATTGGGAATTCCTTAATAATTGAAAACCAGGGCCAGTGGGGAGTGAGGGTGTAGTGCTTTTAATTTTTAGTGCTGACTTATATAATTGCTTTAGTGAGCAAGTGCCAGGTAACTTAAGTGCAATGTGTTACAGGTAACATAATGCAAAAATGACAAACAGTAACTTTCTTTCAAGTGAAACAAGGAAATAAGTACAGTAAGCAATGCAGATATCACTAGTGACCCACAGAAGCACTGAGAAGCCGCGTATTAGGTGGAATTAGCATTCCAGGGAAATAACAAGCAAACAAACAACAAGCATATAAACAAAGCTAGATTCAGCAGGCCTGGATCTAGTCTATGCTACAGCAAACAAGGTGTACCAATTTCAGTGAGATACAGTTCAAATATTCAGGCACTATAAACCTTTAACCAGAAATTCCCAGCTCAGAAGGGCAGAGTCCAGCCTCTCCTCCCACAAGAGTGCAGACCACAAACCTTCTTAATGTAAAATAACTGGCCTGAAGCCCAAGTGCTTAAACCAGAACTAATACACTTTAAGAATAACAGACACTGGGCTTTCAATCAGCAGTTCTCAACTTAGAAGGATGAAAGCTACCTGTCCTGCCACCACAGTGCATGCCACAAACCTTCCTAATGTAAAACAACTGGTCTGAAGCCCAAGTGCTTAATCCAAAAGACTTAGAATGATAGCTACACTTTAATCAAGTTACTACCAAGCAGTAATAAATACAATTGAATACTTTAGAGAATGCCTGGATTAGTGCTCAAGTTACACAAACAAAGCTAGATCCAGCAGGCCTGAATCCAGTCTATGCCACAGCAAACAAGGCGCACCAACTTCAGTAAGAAGCAGTTCAGATATGCATACACTATAAGCCTTCAACCAGAAATTCCCAGCTCAGAAGGGCAGAGTCCAGCCTCTTCTCCCACAAGAGTGCAGACCATGAACCCTGTTAATGTAAAATAACTGGCCTGAAAGCCCAAGTGCTTAAACCAGAATTAATACACTTTTAGAATAACAGACACTGAGCCCTCAATCAGCAGTTCCCAACCTAGAAGGATGTAAGCTACCTGTTCTGCCACTACAGTGCAGACCACAAACCCTCTCAGTGCAAAACAACTGGTCTGAAGCCCAAGTGTTTAAACCAAAAGGCTTAGAATGAGTTACACCAAGCAGAAATAAATACAATTGAGTACTTTTAAGATGATGCAAAAGTAAAAAAAGTAGGTAGAAACACAAGTATAGTAAAAGCAGATGACATTTTTTTTTTTTTTCTGAACAAGTGCTGAGATCAAAGAAACAGATTTGAGTGCTGAAACTAGAAAACTGGCTAGTTATAAGAAAAAAAAACTAAGCTAGAGGGCTTCCCTCCAACACAGAAGGGCTTGGGGGCTCAGAAGCCTACAAATAGTCTATACCACTTAACAGGAAAGGCTGGAAACAAGCTTAATTTTTTTTTTTCTTTCCCAGATGCTCTCTTTGTACACAGTGGGAGTGCCTGAAATGAGAATATGATCTCACTGCACTCAGTTGAGTGAGCAAATGAGATGGGCCCAGAAGGAGTATCCAAGCACAAATTTACAAGAGGGGCGGGCAGTTGCAAGGCCACTAAGATTAACACCAAAACAAAAAAGGGAGGGTGGGTGCGACTAACTGAAGAGCAGAGTGAAAACTTCCAGTTCAGTTAATATTCCTTCCACACAGCTAAAATAAATTTAAATACTGTATTTTTTTGAAAAAAAGAGCAGATAAAGGTACTTAAATTCTCTTATACGTCCAGTTGAATATAGCAAGTTCTTAGCCGGCCAAAGCTGAGGTTTTTAAGCAGAAAATATTTTACACTGTACCACTTAAATAGGCAAGGACAGGAAATCAAAGAATGTGACTACCCCCACACCTGTAATTACTAGCAAATAACAAAATTCAGCAAACACTGACTAACTTCCAGTTCAGCTAATATTCCTTCCACACAGTTAAAATCAATTTAAATACTGTATTTTTTGAAAAAAAAGAGCAGATAAAGGTACTTAAATTCTCTTGTACGTCCAGTTGAATATAGCAAGTTCTTAGCCGGCCAAAGCTGAGGTTTATAAGCAGTGGTATTATTAATTTGACTGATTTTTCATTTACTACTGTGGAGATGACTTTGCTAAAATATGGTTTCAACTTTATTCCTAGTCAGAGAGCTGACTATGGTAGGACTATCATTGACATTAAGAAATTCACCAGACAATTAAATCTGTCTTACTTAATGCATGACTTACCTGAAAAAACTAATGTGGTTAACAAACCTTCTAGTTATGTACCTAACTTGCACTATACTAACAAAGATTATGAGGAGTTATGCATTAAGGATGTGAACTTATTGTTTAAAAGTAGGAATTTCTACCATGACAATTTAAACTGTCAGGAAAGAAAGGCTTTAAAACATTTAAAAGAGTTAACTGTGTTATTTAGATTTATGAAAAGCGACAAAGGTTCAAACATTGTAGTTATGGATCATGGTAGTTACAACCACAAAATGCAAGAAGTTCTAGGGAACACTTGTGAGTATGAACCTACTGCGTTTTTTGACATTTTGAAGCGTTTTGGTGAAGTGCACTCACATTTATATGATGCCTTAATGTGTGGTGAAATCAGTTTTAGCTTGTACAATTTTTGTGTGGTCGAAAATCCAAAAATAGGTGTTATTTTTGGGATTCCTAAATCCCACAAGGACGTCTTAAATCCACCATTACGTCCAATTGTTTCATCTCCGCACTCAGTTACTGAAGGAATTTCTTTAGTGATTGATGCCTTATTAGGTCCCTTACTTGAAAATCAGGCATCATATATTAAGGATTCCTGGCATTTTTTAGAAAAAATGAGGATTTTTCATGGGAATCAAATTTTTGATCCTTCTAAACACATCATTTTTACTCTAGATGTTAACTCTTTGTACACCTGCATTCCCCATGATGAAGGAGTAGAGGCGGTACGTAGTTTCTTAGTAAAAGGAAAACTCTTTAACAATTCTCAAATTTCTTTAGTTTGTAGGTTTTTGGACATGATTCTGGAAAACAATTTTTTCTTATTCAATAACACATATTATAGGCAAAGGCATGGAGTTGCTATGGGGTCCCCAGCGGCTCCAGCTTATGCAAACTTGGTTATGGCTTGGTGGGAGGGGGAGTTCATACCCATTTTACAGGCACATTTTAACATTATTTTTTTCGGTAGGTACATTGATGATTTAATTTTTGTTACTGAGGGAAGCACGGAAACTGTGGATGATTTGTTACATGAAATCAATACTCTGTCAGGTTTTCTTAAATTTACGCTAGGCGATGTGGGACTATCTGTTAGCTACTTGGATGTACATATTTGGTGGGATTACACTGATAATTGTTTTCAGAGTAAAATACATAGGAAGAGAACTTTCACTAATGGATACCTACATTATACCAGCGGTCACCCAAAATATATTATTAAAAATGTTCCAAGGGGACAATTTATAAGAGCTAGTCGCATGACCACTAGGGAAATTGATGTCATACATGAGTTTCATTACATTGTTTATTTATTTGCTCAAAGAGGATATGATGAGAAGTTCTTAATGGACACTGGTTACGAGATTTTTAGTAAACGGACTTCCTTGTTTCCACCAATATTGGAAAAGGGCATTACTAAAAATAATGCAGTTGACACTCAGTTAAGTAATTGTGCTAGTTCTGATCACTATTGTTCTTTTGAAATGAGCTCTGATTGTTTTCAGATCAGAACTATTTTAGAACAAAATTGGAAAGTTATTCAAGGAAACCATGATATTATTAAAGTTGTTGGTTCTAAACCTAAATTTGTGTTTCGAAAAAATAACACATTAAAAATGATTTTAGAGAGGTCTAGTACTATTAGTACAGTTCCTACAACCAAGAAAAAAGGCATGTTTCGATGTAACAATTGCACAGCATGTCGTTTTATTTTTGAAGGACCTTGTATCAATGTTACAACATCTGAAAGAATTCTAGAGGTGCCCGGTTATGCTGATTGCACAAGCAGTGGGCTTGTATATATTGCTTTGTGCTCCGTTTGCCCAGCTTTTTATGTGGGTATGACCACAAGGAGCTTGGGAAAACGTATTAAGGAGCATTTATATGCTATTAAAATTAAAAATTCTAATAACGCTTTATACAAGCATTCAACATCTTGTGCAAATTTTAAGAAATTTATGTTTACTGTTTTGGAAATTTGTAGACATGACAGGAGAGCTGGGGACTTCAGGAATTATGTAGAGCAACGGGAAACTTTATGGCAGGTTAGACTGCATTCTGACTTTCCACCAGGATTAAATGAAGCAGTTAACTTAAAATGTTTTTTAAAGCATCGTAAATTAACTATTTCTAAACATCTTGATACAAGAAGTCTACTTGATTTGCTATTATAAGTGTATTTTTTAAATGATTTAGTGTAATATTTATACATTTGGTTATTTGTCTTTAAATTTTAATGTTTCATTTATCTTTTTTGTAATTAATTGTGTGAAGCACTAATTGATTGATGTATTTAAACCCTCTTGTGCTCATGCTCATTGTTTTCTGATGAAGTTTTAGTGACGAAAGCGGATATTAAATTTACTATACGCTATTGCTGTGATTATTCCAGGTTTCCTTCAGTTGATGCTTTTTCTGCCATTTTGACTGTTTTTTCTTAGTTTTGTTTGGTTATTTTTTCTCTTATACGTCCAGTTGAATATAGCAAGTTCTTAGCCAGCCAAAGCTGAGGTTTTTAAGCAGAAAATATTTTACACTGTACCACTTAAATAGGCAAGGACAGGAAATCAAAGAATGTGACTACTCCCACACCTGTAATTACTAGCAAATAACAAAATTCAACAAACACTGACTAACTTCCAGTTCAGCTAATATTCCTTCCACACAGTTAAAATCAATTTAAATACTGTATTTTTGGAAAAAAAAGAGCAGATTTAAATTCTCTTATACGTCCAGTTGAATATAGCACATTATTTATATTATAGTAAATAATAAAGATTGTCCTGTAGGATATCAATACATTCAAAAAACAAAAAAAGAATGTGAGGTGTGGAGAATGGAGAGGAGGAATATAAAGTATGGGTAAGAAAAGTTTTCCATGGTTATTTTAGCTACTGCTGGGAAGATGGCTTCAACAAGAAGTTGCTTAAATAGGAGACAGCCAAGTAAAATGTATGCTCTTTGCTTGATAGGCAGCCATTTTGCTTTATTGATTGTTTGGCTGAGATGCTCTTGGCTAGTGAAAGGGTGATGAACTGACATATTTTTTGGAAATGTTTTGCATTTTTTTTTATCTTAGCAGCAGCTATTAAGGGAAGGTCATTTTTAAACTAGATGAATAACATTCCTTTCTCTCTTGCTTCAGATGTGAAATTATGCAGCCCCTGATCAAAATAAAGTTGGTTTTCTTGCACTTTCCTTCATCAAAGTGTGTTGAACTTTTAAGTTTAGTCAAAGTAAATGCACAGATATTTAAAAGTAGGATTTGTTTCCAGAGGAGTGCTTTTATAACATCTAAAGTATTACGGCTTTAGAAAGCTTCCTCTATGATCCAATAGCATATCATTAGTCTTGGTTGAATTCAGAAGCATGTTTTGTTAATCCAGGCTCAGAAAGAAGATATACATCTCAAGCTAGCACTGTAGTGAGATTTGTGAGGGGTTAGATCTAAATAGTACCAATACATCCACATAAAATATAATGCGAAAATGTGGTAGGCTTCTGGGAAATTTGTTGATGAAGATTGAAAGTAGTAGGAGAAAAAGGATGATATTTTGTGAAACACCTTTTATAAGGAGGTCATGAGAGAATACTGAATTGACAACTGTATTATCTATCAAAAATGTAGTCCTAGAACCATTTGGAAACATTTTGGTTGATACCTATTTCATGAAGATGATTTATAAGGCTGGGCTATTCTACAAGGTCAAAACCCCTTGTTAACGCTGTAAAAAGAGTGCCAGTGTGTCAAATAAATTGTTAAAATCAGACTGTAAAAATCATTAGGCTTTTCAAAATGACAGTCAATAACACAGGAGGTTCAAGTTCAAAACGTTTTACTAGTGTACACCAGGAGGCAAAATACTATACAATGCAAGTATAGAATTTTGACTAACATGATACAGGAAGTAAACTTCTTTAAATACACTATACATTCAAGCTGTGCCCACCTTACTGATGTGGTCAGTCACAGGGCACCTACATCACTATAGTCTACAATATTCTATTCATAAGAAAGTGCTGAGGTTATACTTTTAAAAACTTTCCCATGAGAATAATACAGCCTTGCAAGGCACCTGGTCAGTTATAATGTCTTTCTGTAAATGTTGCTCTTTCAAGGTTCCAGTCCTGCTCGAATACAATAGTCAGTTTGGTTCTTAATATGCTTCTTTGTTCCTTCTGGCAACATTAACTAATAGCAGCTGTGCTGATAATATTCACAAGGCCAACTATCTCAGAGGAAGGAAGATACATGCTTTTCCTGACCCAGCAGATAATCATTAGTGAAAAACATAAGCTTGCTGAGCTGGCTGCTGCCAGGGTCAGAGTTCAATCACACTGCAGCACCAAAGCTTCAAGCAATTACATGTAAGATCATCCTTACTGCCATATTGTAAAATAGAATAAAATGCATTACATACTATTTGCTTTTAAACTAGCACTTCATATATGTTTAAGTACATATTTTTCTAACATTCTCCCTCCTTTTAATTCTTTTTATTCTATTCAGAAACATAAATAACATCATTTCATTTCCTAGCCTCTTCTTCTTAGAGATTTTTAACTAGGCAAGTCATTTGTTTTATATTTCAGAAAGAACTTCATTTGGAACTAATAAATCCAATTCAATGTCTTGATACATAGTCTCGGCTACAGTTACATCAACAAATTCTCTTACTAGTCTTTTCATGCAGGGTATCCTGCAACAGACACATGCTCCTAGTATGAGCAAAACAACACAAATGGCAATCAAAATATTCATCAGGATTGAGCCCCACCCACCAAACAGACCCTGGAAAAAGTTCGTCAGTGGGTTTGGGCCTGTTTCAGTCATGGCCGATACCTGCTGTATTACCTCTAGATGATCGTTAATTTCGTGTTTATTATCTGGTATGTATGCACAGTATTCTTCTTTGATAAGCGCGCACGTACCACCTCTCGCCGCTAGGGTGAAGTCAAGAGCCATTCGGTTTTGTAGCACAACAGTTCTCATTGCATTCAGTTCATCAGTTATAAGTTCGAGAGCGGAAAAGGTTGCATTACTCATTACTTCGAGAAGTTTCGACAATTTCCTCAGCTCCCAGACCGATTTGACTGCTCCATAGGCTGGTAGTATTCCTGCCCAGGATATAACACTGTCGCTCAAGTCCATATGAGTTAATTTTTCTTTATCTTTCACTGATGAATGGTCTTTCCAGCCAGCCTCGATCTTACCCACTGGATTAGCAGGTTTTCCGACTGAGTTCCCAGTCCTTTGGGCCACATCTCTTATGTTTCGTATCTTACCTAGAGGTAACTCAGCAGTATGCCTTATAGCTGGAACCAGATAACCCAAAAAACAACTGCCGGACCAATTCTTAGGTAACCATTTATATGCCTTTTTCCCACAAACAAAATAACAGTTTTCTACTTTAGTACTGATGCGGGTTAACTCTGAATGAAACATTTTCTTGTCTATAACAGATAATTGTTTATGCAATTCAGGATTTTTCTGCACATCTTTTATCGTTGTTTTCATTAAGCTCAAATATGAATCATAATTTGTGCTACAACTAGTACTTTTATCTTTGGCCTTAATATAACATTTGTAAGATACAGTTATGTTACAGTTACTCCAACCAACTTGGAGTGTATCATTTTTATAGAAACAAACAATTCCTTTCTGTGTAATGGGTAAATACAATGCAACTTTGTCCTGTGACCTCACAGAACCTGTGTCAAAAAGTAGATTTTCCCAAGTCTCATTTATCCCCAGAGGGACAGCGGACATCAAATGTCCTCCATATGCTGTTGGTATAACAGTACAAACCCAGCAGTTTGAAACGTTCATAGTCTCTACATATACACGCTTCATGGCCAGGTATGTGTTAAAGTTTGGATGCCAGTCTATAGACAGTTCATCACATTTTGTCAATTTCATCTGTGTGGTTATATGCAGGAAAAACCACAACAAAAGGCAAGTCACCACAATCATAGTCAACAGGTGTATAATTAGCAAGACAGTTAAACAATTTCTTTGGGGTTGATTTGCATTCTTATACACTTTGCTCCTGGCCATCCTGCTTTTGTGGTGCATCAGTTACAAAATGTTTATCAAGCTGAAAGTTCTTCACCGGTTTGCAGTGTGTCAGATGAACCCAAGACAACCTCTCAGCAATCTTTACTGCAGTAGGCGTTGCCAACAGTACCTGGTATGGACCTTCCCACTTTGGACTTGTCCAATTTTTCTTCTTGATAACCTTCAACCAAACCCAGGACCCCGGGGTCAGCACTGCTTCCGGTTTCGTTTGTTCTTTATCTGAAAAAGAGTTTAACTGCAAAACAGTCTTATTGGTTAACAATTTTTTCATGTGACTAGCTATTGAGCTGTCAGCCTCCAGCTCTGCTGGCATGAGTGCTTTCCATTGTGGCACATAATATGCTCTCCCAAATATTATTTCAAAGGGGGTCAAGCCCTTTACATTTGGAACTGTTCTCATGCTTAGCAATGCCAAAGGCAAACAGCAAATCCAATTCTTCTGAGTCTCACTTATCAACTTCCTCAACTTATTTTTCAAAATCCCATTATATCTTTCCACCAGTCCTGCAGACTGGGGGTGGTAAGCACAATGATTTTTCAAAGAGATCCCAAAGAATTTCCCAAGTTGTTGGATTGTCTGATTGACAAAGTGTGTCCCATTGTCACTATAGATTTTTTCTGGTATGCCAAATCTAGGAATTATTTCTTTTACCAGGGCCTTTGCCACTGTTGCTGCATCCGGATTTCTGGTTGGAAAAGCTTCCACCCATTTTGAAAACATATCTATAATCACTAAGCAGTATTTTTTCCCCTTCACATTTATTCAATTCTATGAAATCCATACAAATAGTATGGAATGGATATGGTGGTGTAGGAAAACTCCCTTGTTTGGGTTTGAATGCCCCTTGTGCATGATGTTTATTACAAATGTGACATGCTGCACAAAATTTTTGTGTGTAATTCGTAAACCCGTATGTTTGGAATATTTTATTTACTAACTGTACCATCCCCCCTGTTGAGACATGGCTCTGCCCATGGCTCAACAAGGCTGCATATCTAAATAAGTTAGATGGTAGTATTGGCTTTTTTTCTTTGGAGATGTACAGTCCGTTTTCGAGGATCGCACCTCGTCTTTCCCATTTTTGTTTTTCTGCCTTTGTAGTTAATGTCTGCATTGTTTTTAACATCTCTAAATCTAGAATCTCAGATGGTTGTAATTCCTCATTCAAAAGTAAAGTTTCCGAGCCTGAAGCTGCTTGCTTAGCAGCTGCATCAGCTCGTGCATTACCTTTTGAAATTGGATCCTGTTGTTTCGTATGAGCTACACATTTACAAATAGCTACTTTAGTAGGTAATTGGATAGAATCCAATAAATTCAAAATAAGTTGTGCATGATTAATTGGTTTTCCAGTGGATGTTATCATTCCCCTATTTTTCCATTGCTGTGCAAAAACATGCACTGTAGAGAAAGCATACTGACTATCAGTATATATGTTTACGCATTTGTTTCTTGCTAGAGTGCAGGCTCGTGTCAAGGCTATCAGTTCTGCTGCTTCAGCAGACAAATTATGTTGCAGTGGTTGCGCTTCCAAAATGTCTGTGTCTGTGACTACTGCATACCCTACTAGGTTCTTCCCGGTAGGACCCTTTCTGCATGAGCCGTCTACATAAAATGTTACTTCAGCATCATCCAAAGGCATATCAGTAAGATCCTGTCTAGGTGAAGTTATTTGCTCAATTTCCTGTAGGCAGCTGTGTGGCGTGCCATCCACAGGGGTCGGAAGTAACGTTGATGGGTTTAATGTTGTACAACGTTCAATTGTCATATGAGGCTGGCTCAGCAATATGGTCATACAAGAAAGATGCCTAGCAGGAGACAGGTATGCTATTTTTTCTTGTAGCAAAATTATGGCAACTGCATGAGGCACTCTCAAAGTGAGAGGGTGGAATAACACCATCGAGGCTGAAGCCTGTATTGCCATTGCAGCTGCGACTACTGCTTGTACACAATGTGGCAAAGATCGTGCCACCGGGTCTAACTGTGATGAATAGTAAGCTATGGGGCGTTGCTTACTTCCATGCTGTTGCGTCAAAACTGACGTCATATATCCCTGTTTACAATCTACAGTTTGAAAAAATCTTTTGTCGTAATTAGGTAGTCCTAAACTAATGATGAAGCTATCAATTGTTTTAGTCTGCAGAAGGCTATTTCTGCTTCAGGTGTCCATTGTAGTGCATCTTGTGCTGCCATTGGTGTTTTGAATATTAAATCAGCCAATGGAGCTGATTCCAAGGCATAATTCGGTATCCAACTTCGACAAAAATTAGTCGTTCCCAAGAATGACATCATTTCCTTCTTGGTAGTTGGTTTGGGTGCCTGTAAAATTGCTGTTTTTCTATCCTCATCTAGTATTCTACCTTCTTTGGATATTACATATCCCAGGTATCTGACCTGTTTCCTCCAAAGTTGTAACTTGTTCTTGTTTACTTTATGTCCCTGTTGTGCTAAAAATGTCAACAATGCGATTGTATCTTCCCTACACTGCTGCTGGGTAGGGGCTGCTAACAGGATGTCATCTACATAAAGTAGTATCTGACTGCCCTCTGGTGGAGTAAATCCCATCAGGTTGCTAGCCATCTCTTGTGCAAATATCGTTGGACTTTCACAATATCTCTGTGGTAGTCGAGTATAAGTATATCTCTTACCTTGAAATGTAAAGGCAAACCAATACTGGCTATCAGGATGTATAGGTATTGAAAAAAAGGCGTTACTTATATCTACTACAGTAAAATATTTTTGTTGTGGCTTTAGGTCATTTAATAAAGTGTGTGGGTCTGGCACCGTAGGTGCTCTAGGTATTATTGCATCATTTACGGCTTGTAAATCCTGTACCCTCCGCCATTCCCCGTTTGCTTTTTTAACAGGAAATAGAGGGGTATTACATGGTGAATTCAAAGATTCTACCAATATTCCTTCCTTGAGTAATGCTGCTATTATAGGCTTAATTCCCTGCTCTGCATTCTTCCTCAAGGGGTATTGTCTCTTTTGTGGTCTAAAAGCTGATTTTGGTGTAATGATTACTGGACCTGCTGTCCGAATGAGTCCCACATCTGATTTTCCTGTTGACCAAAGAATGCTTGGTACATCAAACAAGGCTTTCTCTTCTTCCTCTAGTAAAAATGCTAATCAGCTGTCCTCACTATGCTGTAAGTGTACAGCTGGGCGTGCTTGTGTTAACCAATTCAATTTTTGTTTTTGTACACCTTGTTGTGATAATTCTAAATCAGTTTGTTTTTCCCATCTTGTTACTTTTTCACCCAAATCTGCCCATCTCACGTTTTTATGTTTTATTAAGCTGACATGTGGCAGTCTGTTGGATTTGTACAATTTCATGAATTCTTGAGGCAGTGAACAACTTGCTACACTGTTACCCTCAGTATCCCAATATAAGGTTCGCAATATTAGTCTATTGGCCGGACTCCTAAATAATTCTTGCTCATATTCCTTATCAGGTCTTGGTATGCTACGGTAGTATAGAGTACAATGTAACAAATGCTGCTGATCAGTGTTAAGGGAGGATACCTTACTGATGGCTACGTTCATCAGTTCTTTGGTTACTGCCCCTGGACCAGTCGTAACTAAGTCCTGGCTGTACCAATAATAGGCTTCGCCCTCTGATCGCACTGCAAACGTATCCATTTGTCTCTGTGCCTCCATACCCTGCATGGTAGGAACTACTGCTATTCCAAAAATCTGCATAAGGTCTCTCCCCAATAAGTTTACTGGACATTTCGCAGAAAACACTATTTTACTTTTCTGGGTCATACCTGAAATAGGGTCAGTTATTGCTATATCATGGGAAAGTGGTTCCCTATATAGCTGCCTATTTGCTGCTTTTACTAATATATAGTCAGGTGATTCAGAGTGTTCTGGCAACTTTGAAGGGTGTATCAAAGTTCGTGACGCTCCTGAGTCACACAAGAATTTCACTTCCCTTCCTTCTACTAGAAGTGTAACTTCTGGTTTTGTATCTGCTAGATAGAGCTCCAAGCTCAATAATGCTAAGTCTAAGACTTCACTTTCATCATCCTCCACATCTGTCTGGACTTCCTCTATTCCTTCTACCACATTTACATTTTCTCTTTGTCTATCAACCTTTCCTGATGAGTTCTGATTGTTATTACTATCATATAGTCAATCCTCATCACCTTTATCCTTTTCTTCAGTAGTCACCTTTTTATTTGACCTGCAATCCCTCGCCAAATGTCCTCTTTTGCCGCACTTAAAGCACTCAACTTTCCTTTTCCTTTCTTCTAAATCCTCTGAGGTTTTGCCAGAGTATTTATTACCCTGAGCATTTCTCCTCCCTTTTTTATTTGACTGTACTACAAAAACTTCTGCTCCGTCTTCAGCTGTGAAGACTTGCGCTTTCTTTTTCTTTTTGTTATTAAAATGTCTCTCAGCATGCCTAGCATACTCTAGTAGGGCTTGTAACCTACTCGTTCGGTGATCTATCATATGTTTTGTAATAAAACTACTAATAGGGGCAATACAACCTTTCAGAAATGCATTTTTCAACTGCTGTTCATATGAACTATCATTCTTCTGATTTTCAGGAATAGGCATACCACTATGGTTATTAAAACATTCCAATAATCTACCATAGTATCCATCTACAGTTTCATTATCTTGTTGTATGCATTGATTAATACAGGTCCAATCTGCTCTAGGTTTCCATTTTTCAGAGATCCAGTCTGTAAGACCTTTCACTCTGGTGTCTAGCTCTGCGTCACTGTGTAGGAGTGGTCTGAGCTGTCCGTCACGAGCGTTCCAGGTGCCACAAATCATGTGCCAGTCTGGACCTATAATTTGTCTAACTACCTTCTCTACTTCTTCCCCATTTAAGTGGTAACTTAGTCTCATACCTTGTAAATCTTGTATAAACTTCTCATGATTAATTTTTGGATGAGGAATTCCTTCTGTAGCTTTCCGGATATCTTCCGGTGTCCAAGGTCTATATACTAGGAGAGTTGGGTCCTGTCCTTCCTATCCTGCTTGAGGGTTTGGTACTTCGATCAGTGGACAGATTTCTTCACTTTCTTCTAGTGAATCTCTCCCTATTTGATATAAATCTGTATCCCTAAGTGTTTTACGTGTCCGGGATCTAGTTTCAATAGGTTCTCTTATGAATGGTTGTTTCAAAGCCCCTGCAATCTCAGGATATCGTGGAGGGGGACTGGCTTGTCCTCCTGCTTCATATCCTGAAAAAGGTATCTGAGGGGGGGGAGGGGGAGGGGCCATTGCTATTACTGTATTATTATCTTCTTTATCTAAAAATAATGCTTTCGCATTTTTAATCTTTTGTTCCCTTCGGTTCACTTCCTCAATCCACCTATGTGCCTGAGGAATGCCTAACTGTCGTTGTTTTTTTGCCTGACCTTCTGCGTCAGATTTTAACTGTTTTAAAAGTTTAACTAACGAAATTTTGTTTAATTTACCGTCAAATTCGTACTTATTAACCCATTTTGTATAATATCTAATATTATCTGCTCATTGCAATTGCATATATTTCTCGTCATCAGTTAGGGGCGTGTCTCACGATCTTTTAGTGCACTGATTTCCCATGTCTTAAAAAAGACTGTTACGTAACCCTTTTCTTACCATGTGGTATCTCCTCCCCTTTTCTTACCACGTGGTATCTTCTTCCCTCTGTTCAGTCCTGTCTAGAATGACTGTCTACTTTATTCTGTTTTCCTGATCTATGACCAAATATACAGTACTGCAATTCATTCCTGATCTGTTAAAACAAATCTAAGTAACATTATACTGTAGCCTGGTCCCTGATCTAAAACAAAAGCAAAGAGGGAAATTCTTCCTACCTGAGCCTCCCGTCTATGACTGCATGTTTTCTTCTTGGGGGCCAGTTTTCCGCTCTTCAGCCACAGATCAGAAAGTGGCCAGCCTCTTTACATACGACAATTTAGTCGGAGGTCTTTTCACTTCAAGAAGAACCGTACTTTGGTAACTTCTCCTGCGCAGCTTCTCCACAACCGTTGTATTCTGATCTGTAGCTTACCAAGGGAATTCCGGCTAAGAAGGACCAAAATGTCAAATAAATTGTTAAAATCAGACTGTAAAAATCATTAGGCTTTTCAAAATGACAGTCAATAACACAGGAGGTTCAAGTTCAAAATGTTTTACTAGTGTACACCAGGAGGCAAAAGACTATACAATGCAAGTATAGAATTTTGACTAACATGATACAGGAAGTAAACTTCTTTAAATACACTATACATTCAAGCTGTGCCCACCTTACTGACGTGGTCAGTCACAGGGCACCTACATCACTATAGTCTACAATATTCTATTCATAAGAAAGTGCTGAGGTTATACTTTTTAAAAACTTTCCCATGAGAATAATACAGCCTTGCAAGGCACCTGGTCAGTTATAATGTCTTTCTGTAAATGTTGCTCTTTCAAGGTTCCAGTCCTGCTCGAATACAATAGTCAGTTTGGCTCTTAATACACTTCTTTGTTCCTTCTGGCAACATTAACTAATAGCAGCTGTGCTGATAATATTCACAAGGCCAACTATCTCAGAGGAAGGAAGATACATGCTTTTTCCTGACCCAGCAGATAATCATTAGTGAAAAACATAAGCTTGCTGAGCTGGCTGCTGCCAGGGTCAGAGTTCAATCACACTGCAGCACCAAAGCTTCAAGCAATTACATGTAAGATCATCCTTACTGCCATATTGTAAAATAGAATAAAATGCATTACATACTATTTGCTTTTAAACTAGCACTTCATATATGTTTAAGTACATATTTTTCTAACACAGTGATGTTACTTTTATCCACATTGACTAATATTTCATCAGCTAGTGTCCAGAGTGCTAACATTATACTGCAAACTCCCAAAAGCTATATAATTCAGAAAATGCAGTGTGTATTCATCAAATATTCCAAGAGTTTGGTACAAATGTTATTCTTCAAGAAGTTTACCAAAGATAAGAAGGGTAGAATGGGAAGGAATAAGAAACATTGCTAGGCTTTGCTTGTATGGGTAGAAATTTTACTAATACAGATTTAGGATGTTGGGTAATACACAGATTGCAAATATTCAATAGCTAAAATAAAGAAAATCTGCAGTGGTATATTACCTAATGTAGTAGACTACCAGACCCTGTATGGGTAACCAGGGGACTTTTTTTCAAGCAGTGTTGTATCTTACTTTTTGATTTTCTGATGTTCATGAAGTAGAACAAATGGGTGTGATGGGTTGGAGAGGAAGGACAGGGGTGGGAAATGGGAATTGGAGGCCATATGTGAAATCCCATGGAATTCTTTTAGAAAATATGAGCTTATCAGCTGGCCTTGAGAGTACAGAATAACAAGTGGCTGTGGTGGATGGGAACCTACAACTGGTTAGATGGTTTAATTTGTGCCATACTTATTTAAGTGAATTGCTTAGGGTGTTTTTTTTAGACTGTAGAATGTTAATGTTATGCATTCTAACTGCTTTTTTAGCCAAATCTATGAGTTGTGTGAAGTGTTTCCTTGACTCGAGAGATGTTTTGCTTCCTTTTGTATAAAGCCTTATTTTGGAGACCTAGAAGTAGTTTCAACTTGCATTTGACCAGCATTTTGCTTTGTTTGTAGAGTCTTGATATTATTGGAAGGAAATTGTTTTGAGCATTTAATAGGATACTGCTTAGATTTTTCAGCTGCTAGAACAGACTGAATAAAGTATGTTAAGTATGGAAGACTTATTTCTTGTGGAGAGGTGTGATGTCAAACAGAAATGTTTCTAGACTGTTAGGCAGTAAATGAATTTTGGTGAAAATTTAGTGCTATGTTACCTTGGACAGTGATAATTAAAGATGGGGGAGTGAATCAGAATATGCAAAATGTTATTAGGGTACTGATTTATTTACAGATCTAAGAAGATATTGGTGACATGATTTTGTCTTGGGGCAACATGGCTTTTTAGTAAGTTGAGTTTGATCACGATCAGTCAGGAATGCTGTGATGTCATTTCCATGGCACCCCAATAGGTTTATATTAAAATCAACAAGAATTCTTAGAAGTTTATATTGAGATGCTAGAAACATAATTTTGTAAAATTTGTGAATGAGGGACTGGAGAGGAGTGGGAAGCAAGCAATGGCTAGGTGGGCAGGGTTGCCATTTTAGAATGGATTTTTATGTCTAGCCAATTTGGGTCATAGGCTGAGATAGCATTATATTGACAGATTATGTGTGTGCTTAGAAGATTTTTATAAAGCATCGTGGCATACCTTCATTCCATATGAATTTATAGCCATGAAGTAAATGCTGTCTAGATTGTTAGATTCAAGTCAGGATTCAGGAATTCCTTTAAGGTGTTGGGAATAATTGCCAGTGCAGGTGCCAATTAGGTCAAGTTTATTTTTTTTATGCGTTTAGAATTATGCAATGCACAGATTAAGGTGCTCTTTTCACTGTGAACATTGGCATGGAGGATATGGATTTAATTAAAATCTACATATATATATATATATATATATATATATATATATATATATATATATATATATATATATATATATGTACATATATATATATATATATATATATATATATATATATATATATATAGATGATAGATAGATAGATATTTATACTTTATTGGTAAGATTAGTCCCATACCCTCACTAAGCCAATGATCTCTTTTCAGGCAAGACCTGAGGTGGTGACTAGGGCTAATTTGGCCAGGGCACCAGAGAACTTCCGCTCCTTTTTTATGTTGTCATTTTGTATCCTAACCACTAGGCGATGACAGAGGGATGCTTCTGGTTTGGTAGTGAGCAATCCAAGATGCAGGATGGTATGAGAGAGAAGTGTTTTTTTTTTTAATAATTTTTATTTTCATTTTTTTTTCATTTATATAAATCACAATAATTTCCATTCTTACAGCATGACCATCGGTGAATGTTATACATTGTATTTTATATAGTAACATGTAGGTCATAAAACATATCTATTTACACTATATACAAAGATGCTTTCTCATTCAATTCTGTTGTTATGAAAACAGCACATACAATAAGGATTTCAAGTCCATAGTTTGACTGTGTGACCCTATGCGTATTTTTTATGTTCCTTTGTACCTTGTTACTATGTAGCATGCATGATGTTTTATGCTAATATGATGTTAAAGGTTTGTTCCCAAATTTCTCGGCTTTCACATTTTTGTTTCTTTTATCCATTACTATTTTATGGGCTAAAAGATATTTTATAGCTATTTTTTTTTCAAAGTGCTTCCCTTTTGAAACAAAAAAGATTTACAAACCTATAACATTATAGATCCCTTAAAACATTCTATAAATATAACACAAAAACTTTTTCATTCCTTAAACCTTGGGCAAACTATGGTAACACTACAACCCCTCCATAAAAATCCAAATCTAAAAATAAATAACAAGATGCTAGACCTTGATTCTTTTCCTCGATTAAAGGACAAAATAATACAAGATATCTACCCATATCTTAACTGCACATTGCAAGAAATGAGAAGTAACCTAAATCTACCCAAATCATATATAATAATTCTAAGACAAATCAAAGAGTTGTGTTCCAGCTACCTCCAAAACTTTACTATATTTAATAGTGACATGGAAAACTGTACTCTGTTTTGGAAGATTATTCTTACAACAAGAAAAACAATATCTAACTCTCATAAAATGATAGGTGAAATCAAATTTCAGAAGGACCTCATTTTCTCTAACTATTGGAGAAAATTAAAATCATCCATAGACAACCAGCAAATAAGTCATGCAATCAATCTAACACTGAAAAGTATACCCCTTAAAAAACTCATACATGCAGTTCATGATACATAATAATGCATATTTTACACCCGCAATACTCCACAAATTCAATACATCCAAATCAGCATACACCTCACACTGTAAGGACCAGGTAGCAGACCTAATGCATATATTTTGGAGTTGCAAATGTGTGTACAAACTCTGGAATTCCCTCAAGATACAACTGAAAAAAATGGGATATCAAACATCAACACTAACATGGGAATTTACCCTTCTACATATTCGCCCATCTAACATATCAGGAAAACAAGCGAATATACTTATAATAATTTTCTTAATAATGAAACTATACATAGCTCTCAAATGGTTAGACCCTACAAATACATCTTGGGAGAGAGAGAGAAGTGTTTTAGAAGAAGCAGATCGAGAGATGACTTACTGTAACAGATATAGAGGTATTACAAAAATCTTATATTGATGCCATAAGAATGGGAAAAAGAAATATGAAACAGAAAGAAGTATACAACCAATTTTAAGTGAGCAACTCAAAACTAGGAGATAATTAAAACAAAAAAATACTTGCATTTAAGTACATATGCAGTGGGATTCAACAAAACCTACATGGTTTTCCACCATGTGTACATCATGGAGTGATGCACAGATGGGTGCAGAAACCTGTAAATTCAGTAAGCGCCATGTAGCGGCATGCACCTCCATGCAAACTAGGTAAACACTGTGGCATGCAAATTACTGCATAAGCAGCTGAACTGAATCCTAATCAACCAAGACAACACATTGAAGCTATTTAGCAAGCTATAAAGCATCTGTGTAGACTATGTGCTGGTGTTGAGGTTTGTACAGAACTGACCTTAACATGTGACAGTAGGCTGGATTCAACTAAAGGAGATTAACAATAACAACATACAGTAAATCCATTTTTCTGCAAAATGAATCTATAATGACCACACAAATGCAGCTTTGCTCCCCCATCACCAATGAACAGTAGACATGTAAGTAATGCAGACAGATAAAAGTGTAAAAGTGTGGCTAATCAAAATAATTATAAAAAACATTAAACAGGCTATTCATAGTCCCCCACTCTGGAATCATAGATAAACTTACTAAGCTGGGTATTAATCCTTACGTCCCTGGGTGGGTTGCCAACTGGCTTACTGACAGAACCCACACTGTAAAAGTAGCTGACTCCAAATCCAGCTCCAGACAAATGACAAGTGGAGTACCTCAGGGTTCAGTCCTGGGACCTCTCTTGTTTGGCATCTACTTCTCTGAAGTACAGGCCAACACTAAGGGACTCTGGCTAACAAAGTTTGCAGATGACTGCAACCTGGGAGCCATTATTGTATCCCCAAAAGATGTCGATACTCTACAAAAGGGCCTTACAGAAACAGATGCTTGGTGCCAGAGCCATTGGCTCAAGCTCAGTGTCAAGAAATGTATAGTTATCCCCTTTGGAAAAAAACATGTACCCGTGAATTACCACATAGGTGGCAGTACACTAAACACCAAAAGTATGATAAGAGACTTAGTGACAGGTGGACAGTGGTCTCACCTTCAATAACCACATTGCCACAACAGTCAGGAAATCCTTCTATGTGGCACACCTCATCACTAAGGGCTTTTCATCTAGAAAAAAGGAGGTCATTGTCCCACTGTACTCATTCCTCATTAGACCCATTATAGAATACAACACCCCATTTGGAATGTACCTCTCAAGACATTTGCAACAACTGAAAAGGCCGCAGAAATATCTCACTAAAAGAATCACAGGCCTAAAGCAGATGCCCTATGCTGACCACCTTAAAAACTCCAGCTATACTCTGTTGCATATCGTTTACTCTGAGGCGATCTCTGCTTAACATACAAGGCCATGTCAAACCCAGAGCTGTTGGACATGCTACACTTAAAGATATCCCAATCCCACAGAGTCACATGTTCCAGGGATCTAAACCTTGTCATCACAATAAACAAAACATGCTGGAGCTATAGGTTCCTGACCCAGAGACTCCCCAGACTCTGGAATAGACGGCCCATACATATCAAGCAGAGCACCTCTTTGGCCCTCTTCAAAAGGAACCTTGATGATTGGATGGGAGAAAGGAAATTCACCCCAGGGATCATGTCAGTCACCCTGCTAGACAGGGGTCTATGGAAGTAAATAGTGTGGGAAGAAATAGCCCGGGAATTGTTATGGCCAGGCTTGTATAGGCCCTAGGGCCGATAGCCTAGTACCAACCTTTGAAGCTATCAACCTATGAACATGTCAGCATATGCAATATGTAGCTGAAGAAATGCAGACATACAGTCTAAAAATCAGTACTCCTCTGTGTTCAACACATGAAGAATTTGGCTCCCCTTATGTTTCCCAAGTTACATGGTTGCCTTCTGGTGTAGATTCAGTGCTGCCAGCATGGTGAAGACACAAATACAGTCTGAACTCATTAGAATTACTGAATCCCAAAAAATTGGATGTGTGTATGGATGTAAACATAGTCCAGGCACTCCCTCAGTGTTTGTGCTTAATGGATGGCAACTGCAAATGCGTACATCAGGTGGGCGTGTCAGGTTAGACTTAAAAAGTGTTGCATGTATGTCTGTCAAGGTTGAAAATGCAAGTAAGCAGTGCACAGTTCATAGGTTCTATTTCATTAACATCCAAACTCCTCTTCATTTGTGTGCAAATTGTGTTTTCTCTGTCAGTTTTTTATTATTATTTAATTATTTTTTGATTATTGTTTGTGTGATGTTTAGTACAATCATGGGCAATGGAGGAATAATAGAAGGTTTGGCTATGCTTATCTTGTTTTCATGGCATTGAGCGATGGGCAAAAGGGAAACCTTAAGAATGATTAGTACATAAGGGAATGTCATGTAACTCTTCCAGTGGCAGTATTACTAAAGTATGACAGTTAGTATGGAGTCTGTGGAATACACCTGCTACTTAACTGACTCTGTGGCAGCAGGTGTTAATGCAGTGGTATATTCCTTTTGGGGCCGGATGGTACTGGATTTGAATACAGCTGTTTCTAATACTTACAACTACTGCTGTTTTACCATTGGTGTGAATTGGTGCATAATGTGCACCATCTGGCAATAATGCATTCAAGAAAAAATGGAGAAGATAGGACAGTGGTGAAATGGGGATCAAGCATGGAGAAGACAAATGGAAAGCAATACATGAATGTGCTGGAGGGAGGTCAGAAAGAACCATAGCTATCCATTTCTTCAAAAGTAAAAACTGATTATATATGCAGAATATTAGCTGAATTTGGACTGTCACCTGCAGCGAGAGGGGTGACTACAGCACAATCATGTCTTATAACTAATTGAATCAAATCATGTGTGTCAAGAAGCCACGTGTGTGAAAAGGAGAGCTATGTGTGGGACGATTTTTTTTTTGTGGAGCAGGTGCTCATTTTTTTTTTTTTTTTTGGAGAAAGAGAGGAATATTTGGGACAGGACATAGGTATGTCTGGCTCTGATAAGTTGGGTAGGTGAGAAAGCAATTGAAGACAGACAAGACAAACAAGACAAGACACAGGGACAGTGATGGACACAAGATGTCGGTGGACTCCATGGATAGGGTGAGGGTAGGAACATCCAGGACCCATGGAAGTCAAGCTGGTTAACAGTGAGAATTGAGTCCTCACCCACAGGAATGTCATCACTTTCACCTCAGTCTACAACTGGTTGGAGCACTGGACATCTCCTTCTCCTGGTCCTACATAAAATAAGGGATAGCTGCTCATCCATCCAGTGCAGGTGTGCACCAACACTGCAGCACACAGCACTATGCACCATCCCTGGCAGTTCAGCAAGGATGATAAACTCACCACTCCTGCCACTGCTCCCAAAGAGAACCACTGGCATATCCTCTGGGGCAGAACTACCTGAGGGCAGGTAGTACAGGGGCAGCAGAGGTGGTGCTGCCAGGTCAGCTCCCAGATATGCTGGGCAATAGTGCCAGGCTCAGAGAAGTTGGGGCTGGTGGATCCTGTGGACTAGGCCTACCCTGCTGTGCTGTGGAAAATTTTGTGATGTGGTAAACATGGATGACATGGACATATTTGGACGACACATAAATTAATAAATGAAAATAAATAAAAAGAGACAAGGGTTGGGATGAGCGGAAAAAAGAGATAAGATTACTACTTCATATGTAACATACAATGCACTAATACAATTATTTGACTCTAGTATCTTAACCTTTACTCTTAAGACTACCACCCTCTAACATATAGCTTACTACTTTTAAGACTACAGAAACAAGGATATAACCTGTTGGGTGCAGTTGCAAGCAAAAAGCATAACATTGAAAAAATAAAAAAATACTGCGTCCTGCACAGCAATTAGAGATAAAACAAACTTTAAAAAACTTAAAAAAAAATGTTTATTCAATGAAACTACACAAGTAAGCGCTTTCACATTAAATTAACTAATGCTTCATCAGACAAAAGAAAAACTTCAAAGAGTGTCTTAAATACAAAAGCATCACTTTCCAGCTCATTAATATATATTCAAACTGACAAATAAGAACAGAGAAACAATAAATCACCTAGGATATTCACCATCTTATCAGCAAGCCCTGATACAGAGTACATCTCTTAATAATGACATCACAGAAAATTTCAATCCTGTAGTTTAAAACAGCAGCACTATAAAACACATACTATGCTCTTATTAATACAGTACATAAAATTCATGCAAACAGTGCAGAACAAAAACTATTCTAAAACTATTACATTACCGTCCATGAACTCTAATAATAATAATAATAAAAAACATATACATATATTTTTATCTCCATAAATTTTTCTAAACCCTGAAACAAATCACTGTCAGAGGGGGGTGCATTTTAAGGACAGGTTTCAGGGACATAGAATCATTCAAACCTGGTGGTTTAAAAGATCATGGGATGGATTCACGAAGGCTTGCATGGAGTCTAAGAGTAGAGTAAGACTCCATGCAGCCAACATGTCCACCGAGTGATCCAGGAACGCCAGTAGGGGTGTGCAACAGAGCTCTCAAAACTAGTCCTACATGGACAGGGCTTGGATATGCAAATTACCTCAATTGCAGGTGAAAGCTATGCAAATGAGGTAAATTTGCGATCCAGGAAACCCAAACCTGTCTGAGTAGGAGTAGTGTTATTTGCAGAAATGTACTCAGTTGACAACTGAGTACGGTTCTGCAAATAGCAAAACAGAGCCGTGACAGCTCCAAAAAAAGGATGCATTTATAGGAGGAAGCATGCCAATGGCCAAATATACAGCCTTTGGAAATGTGAAGTGATGCAAAATAAAAATAAAATATCTTTTTTTTTTCATCCCGATCTACGGGGTTTAAGCGTAGTGCAGCACCGCGCAAATGCGCTGTGCCCTAAAAACCAGAAAATCAATAATTAAGATCCACAAATGTGGATTTTATTGCTGATATGAATGTACAATGCAAGTGAATGGCAGGCTGAAGACAACATGGCCACCGAATAGAGGTTGCTAAGGGGGGAAGCTCAATCTAAGAGATGTAACCAAGCATTAGTAGGCAATCCTATGCAAATGAGGGTTAGGATAGTGAATCACAAGTTTACATAGCAAATGAGCACAGTCAGTGGAGTGTAGGAGTAGGATAAGGGGAGTAACAGAGTAGACGATAGGTGGCATCATGAGGGGGTATATATTAAAGAAGTGAAGCTCATTGGAGCAGAGTGGCATGTGTCAGCTGACATTTACATATCACTGAAAGAGGTGTGTAAACAGGTAGGCTAGGTAAAGTAAAGAAATTGAAGGTGTATGCCATGGATAACACCAAAGTTTCTTGCTGAGCGTGCATGTGCGCATGTGAGCGCCAGTAAACCCAAGTAAGACAGTTTGCGCATGTGTTAGTGTGTGTGCGCGCGTGTAAGCCGGAATAAGTATATGTAAGGCTGTGTAAATAGTTGTAAGCACGTTTTTGCCAGTGTGCACACCTTTTAACAAGAATAAGCAAGTTTTAGTCCGTGTAAGCATGTGTGCGGGTGTGTTAGCTGCTGTGCATGTGTTTGCGCTTGTGTGCATGGCGCTGACCCCCCCCCCGAGGAAACAGAAAGGGAAAAGGAAGCACAGCAAATAGTAGGAAGTTACCAGGGAGTACTAGCAGAGCTAGCAGGTGAAAACAATCAGAATCAGGCAATTACACAGGCAGTACACTAGCCCAGCCCAGCACTTAAAACTCTGCAAACAACAGTCCATTATGTTTCTTTCAAGAGACACTGCAACACTGCAGTAAGCTAATAGAAGTGAAAACTGAAAAAGCTTTACTGAGGCAAAAAATGTTAGGGGCTGCCATTGCTGTTATAAGGTGACATATGCAACATGCTGAGGGTGGTGATAATGCAAATGCTACTGGACAACCCACAGTGAGGAGACGGAGAAGTGTGTACAGGCCCAGGGTAACCAACCAGGTGCTACATGAGCTGGAGATAGTGGAGCACTATAGAGTGGACATAGACCTCTTGCAGCAAATTGTTGAGCTGTGCAGGCCACGCCTCACACACAGAACCAACAGAGGGGAACCCATCCCAGTGGAAACCAAGGTATGTGCTGGTCTAAGAAGATTAGCAACAGGAACCTTCCAGAGACCAACTGGTGATATGATGGGGATATCACAGGCATCAGCATCCAGGGTACTGCACCAGTTCCTGGATGCCATGTCAGCACATGTCGGTGATCATATATATTTCCCCAATTCCCATGAGGAATTGGCCAGCAATATGCGTCTCTTCCAGAAAACAGCAGAATACCCAGAGGTAGTGGGTGCAATTGACTGCACGCACATACACATCAAAGCACCAGCCAGTGAGCAGGGTAGGGTCTACTTCAACCTCAAGAGCTTCCCCTCCATCAACTGCCAGGTCATGTGTGATGCCCAGGGCATAATACTGAATGTGTCTGCTGGCTGCCCTTGAAGCTACCATGATTCCCATATCTGGCATCTGACGCAGCTGTACCAGACATTTGCCAATGGGGACATCCCACATGGTCACCTAGTGGGGGATGCTGGCTATGCACTGGAGCCGTGGCTGATGACACCCATCAGAAACGCACACACACCTGAACAGGAATGCCATAATGAGGCACACGCACAAACACAAAATGTAATCGAGTGTGGGTTTGGGCTGCTCAAGTCATGGTTCTGGTGCCTGGACACATCTGGTGGAGCCTTGCAGTACTCACCAACTACATGTACCCAAATTGTCATGGTATGTGCTATGCTACATAATATGATCCTGTGAAAACAGCTGCAGCAGGACCAGCATAGGCCTGGGCCAAACAGCCCCCCACCATTGCCAAGGCCATCACAGGCAGAGCATGACTCGGAGGAGGAACAACTTGAGCCTGCTCCAGTAGGCAGAAGGAGGCATGCCCAGTATGCTTTGGCCTTGGCAAAGAGGCAATGCATAGCACATACACTGGCTCAGTAGGAACTCTGGAAATTATACCTCTCTCTGACTCGCATGCATAGTAAAAGGGATGCCTATGTTGACACTACCTGCTTCCAAACATGTATAGGGAGTGTAGTATGTGCATCCAACATAGCCATCCCTGAAGCACCACCTGAGGCATGATTGCCATGTGTTAAGCAATATAAAGCAGTGCTAAACAGCATTTACCACCATGTAGTATATGTAAAGAAAATCGCACACGCCTACTAGCACAACTGTGGTCAATGTTGAGTAATATTGGCCAACGTCCAGCAATGTTGGTTAATATTGAGCAACGTTGGACAAGCTGGGTCTAAGTATATGAAGGTCTCCCCAAACACCATTATATTGGGTGATTTCAACTACCCAAACATTGACTGGGAGCATTACTCAAGCCCCAACACCCTAGCCCAAAGGTTCCTAGAATTTATAAACTCAAATGCTATGGAACAACTAGTCACCACCCCCACAAGAGGGGATAACATACTGGACCTGGTCATCACCAACATGGGAACTCTATGCTCCATACCAGAGGTATTCCCTTCATTGGTAAGATCGGACCATAAATAAATCTCACTGGATATCCACATCCCGATCCCACCCACAGCCCAGAAAACCACAGTGAAAAACTTCTCAAAAGCTAACTTCACACTTCTCAAAACAGAGGTGGAATCCTTCAAGGCCCCGGGGCCAGTAGAAACTATGGCTCAAGCTGCAGAATCCTTTATAAACACATTCTATGGACACCTTCAGGAATGCATGGATAATGCTATCCCAAACAAAACCAAGACGCAATCATCCAAAGGCAGGCGTCCTGCCTGGTGGACCCCAGCCATAAATAAGCTGTACAACAGAAGGAGGATGCTACTACATGATAGAGCAAAATCCCTAAAAGGGAACGCATCTCTGATCAGTACTAGCAAAAAACTATGATCCCTCATAAAATAATCCAAGGCCAGCTTCGAGAGAAAAATTGCACAGGACACTAAAGATAATCACAAGGCCTTCTTTAGTTATGTTAGGAACCTGGGTGGCAACTCCCAGATATACTCAGAGTTGGTCTAAAATGACAAAAAATACACTGAACCCACCAACATTGCCAACATCCTGGCAGACAGGTTCAGTGCAAACTTCTCCCCCCCTTCCCCCCCAAAGAGCAAATATCTTTCCCAGCAGAGTGCTGCCTCCCTGACATCTCAGATGCTCAGGTGAGAGCTCCCCTCTCCAAAGCAAAAAACACAGCATCAATGGGACCAAACGATGTCCCGGGCTGTGTCCTACATGAACTCCAAAAAGAGCTAAACCCCCACATAAAGCTGCTGTTCAGTTTCAGCCTTACTACAGGATATGTACCCAAAGAATGGTGTACAGCAACAGTGGTCCCACTCCACAAAGGTGGTGCCTCTACGGACCCTGGAAACTATTGCCCCATAAGCCTGACTAGCCTGGTCTGCAAAGCTATGGAGAGGATCATTATGGAACTCATAAACAAAGACATTGGGGACCTACAGACACTGGATCCTTCCCAATTTGGCTTTGTTAAGGGCAGATCCTGCCTCTTAAACCTGGTCAATTTCTTTGAAACAGTCACCAAGGCCATTGATGAGGGGAAGGTAGTCCACACAGCCTATCTGGACCTCTTAAAAGCCTTCGACACAATACCACACTCGGGCATCATAGATAAGCTCTCCAGCTTAAATATAAACCCCTATGTCATAAGATGGGTTGCAAACTGGCTCAAGGACAGAACCCACATAGTCATAATTGCTGGAGCCATGTCAGACTCTAAACCAGTTACAAGTGGTGTCCCACAAGGCTCAGTCCTGGGACCCCTCTTGTTAGGTATATATTTTTTGGAGGTTCAGGCTAACACAGGAGGACTGTGGCTGACCAAGTTCGCAGATGATTGCAAACTGGACTCCATAATTGACTCTCCAGCTGACACAAGCATCCTCCAAAAGGGTCTCATAGAGATGGATAACTTGTGCCAGAGCCATGGCCTAAAGCTTAATGCTAAAAAGTGTATAGTCATACCCTTTGGCAAAAACAAAGTGCCCACAAATTACCACATAGGCGGGAATCCATTAAGTATGGAAGAAGTAATTAGGGACATGGGGACCACAGTTGACAGTAATCTCTCCTTTGACAACCACATTGCCAAAGGGGTTAGAAAGACCTTCTATATAACCCACCTTATCATGAAAGGATTCACATCTAGATTGAGGGAGGTCATTGTGCCCCTTAATTCATCCCTCATCAGGCCCATAATTGAATACAATGCCCCATTTGGGATGTACCTTACCCAACACCTGCAGCAACTAGAAAGACCCCAAAAGTACCTCAAAAAGAGGATCATGGGACTCAAACAGATGCCGCATGCTGCTTTGTTAAAGAAACTCCAGCTCTACTCAGTTGCATACCGCCTACTTAGAGGCGATCTATGCCTGACGTATAAAGCCATGTCCAACCCGGAATTAATGAGCATGCTCCACCTCAGAAAATCCAAATCCCTTAGAGCTATGCACTCGATGGACTTGAACCTCAGCACAGAAATAAATAGGACATGCTGGAGGGACAGATTCATAACCCAGAGGCTCCCTTCACTCTGGAATAGAATCCCAGTCCATGTTAGGCAGAGCCCCTCACTGACTCTCTTCAAGAGGAATCTTGACGAGTGGACGGGAGATCGTAGGTTTACCCAGGGGATTACTTTGGTGTCAGTACTAGACAGAGGCACTGTAAACTAACCTTAAAGTTTATAAACTCAAATGCTATGGAACAACTAGTCACCACCCCCACAAGAGGGGATAACATACTGGATCTGGTCATCACCAACATGGGAACTCTATGCTCCATACCAGAGGTATTCCCCTCATTGGTAAGATCGGACCATAAATCAATCTCACTGGGTATCTACATCCCAATCCCACCCACAACCCAGAAAAGCACAGTGAAAAACTTCTCTAAAGCTAACTTCACACTTCTCAAAACTGAGGTGGAATCCTTCAAGGCCGCCGGGCCAGTAGAAACTATGGCTCAAACTGCAGAATCCTTTATAAACGCATTCTATGGACACCTTCAGGAATGCATGGATCATGCTATCCCAAACAAAACCAAGACGCAATCATCCAAAGGCAGGCGACCTGCCTGGTGGACCCCAGCCATAAATAAGCTGTACAACAGAAGGAGGATGCTACTACATGATACAGCAAAATCCCTAAATGGGAACGCATCTCTGATCAGTACTAGCAAAAAACTATGATCCCTCATAAAATCATCCAAGGCCAGCTTCGAGAGAAAAATTGCACAGGACACTAAAGATAATCACAAGGCCTTCTTTAGTTATGTTAGGAACCTGGGTGGCAACTCCCAGATATACTCAGAGTTGGTCTAAAATGACAAAAAATACACAGAACCCACAGACATTGCCAACATCCTGGCAGACAGGTTCAGTGCAAACTTCTCCCCCCCTTCCCCCCCCAAAGAGCAAATATCTTTCCCAGCAGAGTGCTGCCTCCCTGACATCTCAGATGCTCAGGTGAGAGCCCCCCTCTCCAAAGCAAAAAACACAGCATCAGTGGGACCAGACGATGTCCCGGGCTGCGTCCTACATGAACTCCAAGAAGAGCTAAACCCCCACATAAAGCTGCTGTTCAGTCTCAGCCTTACTATAGGATATGTACCCAAAGAATGGTGTACAGCAACAGTGGTCCCACTCCACAAAGGTGATGCCACTACGGACCCTGGAAACTATTGCTCCATAAGCCTGACTAGCCTGGTCTGCAAAGCTATGGAGAGGATCATCATGGAACTCATAAACAAAGACATTGGGGACCTACAGACACTGGATCCTACCCAATTTGGCTTTGTTAAGGGCAGATCCTGCCTCTTAAACCTGGTCAATTTCTTTGAAACAGTCTCCAAGGCCATTGATGAGGGGAAGGTAGTCCACACAGCCTACCTGGACCTCGCAAAAGCCTTCGACACAATACCCCACTCGGGCATCATAGATAAGCTCTCCAGCTTAAATATAAACCCCTATGTCATAAGATGGGTTGCAAACTGGCTCAAGGACAGAACCCACATAGTCATAATTGCTGGAGCCATGTCAGACTCTAAACCAGTTACAAGTGGCGTCCCACAAGGCTCAGTCCTGGGACCTCTCTTGTTAGGTATATATTTTTCGGAGGTTCTGGCTAACACAGGAGGACTGTGGCTGACCAAATTCACAGATGATTGCAAACTGGACGCCATAATTGACTCTCCAGCTGACACAAGCATCCTCCAAAAGGGTCTCATAGAGACGGATAACTGGTGCCAGAGCCATGGCCTAAAGTTAAATGCTAAAAAGTGTATAGTCATACCCTTTGGCAAAAACAAAGTGCCCACAAATTACCACGTAGGCGGGAATCCATTAAGTATGGAAGAATTAATTAGAGACATGGGGACCAAAGTTGACAGTAATCTCTCCTTTGACAACCACATTGCCAAAGCGGTTAGAAAGACCTTCTATATAACCCACCTTATCATGAAAGGATTCACATCTAGATTGAGGGAGGTCATTGTGCCCCTTATTTCATCCCTCATCAGGCCCATAATTGAATACAATGCCCCATTTGGGATGTACCTTACCCGACACCTGCAGCAACTAGAAAGACCCCAAAAGTACCTCACAAAGAGGATCATGGGACTCAAACAGATGCCGCATGCTGCTCGGTTAAAGAAACTCCAGCTCTACTCAGTTGCATACCGCCTACTTAGAGGCGATCTATGCCTGACATATAAAGCCATGTCCAACCTGGAATTAATGAGCATGCTCCACCTCAGAAAATCCAAATCCCTTAGAGCTATGCGCTCGATGGACTTGAACCTCAGCACAGAAATAAATAGGGCATGCTGGAGGGACGGATTCATAACCCAGAGGCTCCCTTCGCTCCGGAATAGAATCCCAGTCCATGTTAGGCAGAGCCTCTCACTGACTGTCTTCAAGAGGAATCTTGACAAGTGGACGGGAGATCGTAGGTTTACCCCGGGGATTACTTTGGTGTCACTACTAGACAGAGGCACTGTAAACTAACCTTAAAAAGGGCACAGTAAAATCAGTTCAGAGGGTGGTGAAAGCCAAATACACTCTGGCTAGGCTTGTAAATGCCTTAGGGCAGATAGCCTAGTATGAACCTATGAACATATGAACCTACATAGGGCATAGCTGAACAAAAGCCAACATGCTCATATTTGCTCTACTGGCCCTTAAGCAGTCTGGTCTGCTCAGTATGAAAATATAAAGCAGTGATGGGCTTCGAACCCAGGATACTGTTCACTATAGTCATAGTACTGAACCATGACAGTATTGCAGTGGTCAGCCTGTATGAAGAAATGTTGATAAGTCTATGCAAAGTATTCCATGGAAACCCTGCAGGCACAGCGTAATCCCTGTCGAGTTATGACACAAAGGTAAGTCCTGCAGTAAGAATAGAACCTGACTTTCAACACACACAGTAGAAATGTTAATATTGGACATGTAGACATACATCAACAAATGTAGAGGACCTCAGACAGCAACATACTGAAAGGTCACACTGGGCATGCTCACACACGAATAAATGAGACAAATGTCAGGCAACAAAACACTGACAGTCTGAACTGGGCATGCTCACACACTTAGGCCATGTCGGAGTACAGCAGTGGGCCACACATATCAGGCAGTTGCATGTGTTAACCCAGGAACCTCTCACTATCCAGCAATCTGCCCTGTGCACACAGTTATATGACAACAGACACATTTATAATATAGTGGAACCCTGTCATAATCAAATATGTTCTGCAGATACCTAAGTTGTTCATAGAACTTGGGAAAGCAAAGACGATAAAACCTGCAAACAGTATCAGCAATAAACATTGTGCATCCTGAACATTATCATAGGTTCAGAGGTTGATACTTGGCTATCTGCCCTAGGGCATGTACAAGCCTAGCCAGAGTGTGTTTGGCTTTCGCAACGCTGTCAAAGTAGAACACTGTGCCTGTGAATAGTAGGTCACACAAGATAGCCCATTTACGTTTAGTGTATTGTGCCTCTGTCTAGCAGGGACCCAGAAGATATCCCATGGGTAAACATGCGATCACCCATCCACTTGTCAAGATGTCTCCTGTAGGTGGTCAGTGGGTGGCTCTGCCCATGCAAAACTGGGATTACAATCCGGAGTGAATGGGGCCTCTGGGATAAGAATCTGTCCCTCCAGCATGTCCTATTAACATCTGTGCTGAGGTATATGTCCCTGGAGTGTGTAGCTCCAAGGGAGTCAGATATCCTGAGGTGGAGCATGTCCATTAATTCTGGGTCAGATATTTCCTTAAACTACAGGCACACAACACATCTGAGTAGGTGGTAAGCGACTGAGTAGAGCTGGAGTTACTGTATCTGAACTGTGCAGGCCATCCATGTGAGTCCCTACATCTGCTTGTTGAGGAAAATTTGTGGCCATTACAGTTGCTGCAGGTGTCGGGTAAAGTACATCCCAAATGTGGCATTGTAACAAAGCATGGTTGTGATGAGTATAGGGGCACGATGACCACACTTGATCAACATGTGAAACCATATGGGATAAGGTGGGCTATATAGAAGTTCTGTCTAACCACTTTGGCAACGTGATTATCAAAGGTGAGAGTATGAACAAGTTGTGTCCCCAAACCCCTAACAACTACTACCGTATGTAATGGATTACTACCTATGTGGTAATGTGTGGGCATGTTGTTATTCCCAAAGGGGATGACTATACAACTAATGGCATTTAGCTGTAGGCCATGGCTCAGGCACCAGTCATCCTATCTCTGTGAGACCCTGTTTGAGTATGCGTGTGCCAGCTGGAGAGTTGATTATGGCACCCAGTTTGCAGTCATCTGCGAATATGGTCAGCCATATTCCTCCTGTGTTAGCCTGTACGTCACACAAATATATGCTGAAAAAGAGAGGTCCCAGGACTGAGCCTTGTGGGATGCCATGTGTAACAGGTGTATAGTCAGACATGGCACCTGCAATACTGAGCATGTGGGTGCTATCCCTGATCCAGGTAGCAATCCATTGTGTGAGATATGTGTCGATATCAATGCCGGTGAGCCTATGCATAATGGCCGAGTGGGATATTGTGTCAAAGTGCTGTGCAAGGTCCAGGCAGGCTGTGTGGACAACTGTCCCTACACTGATGGACCTGGTAACTGTTTAAAGAATATGAACAGGTCCAAGAGGCAAGATCTGGCCACAACAATGCTGAAATGTGTAGGACCCAGTGTCTGTAGGTTCCCGATGTCTATGTGCATGAGTCCCATTACAATACGCTCCATAGCTGTGCAGAACAGGCTAGTTAGCCTTATAGGCCGATATTGTCTGTGGTCCATTGTGGCAGCAACTCTGTGGAGCGGGACCACTTTCTCTGTACACCATTCTGTGGGTACATATCCTGCAGTAACTCTGATATTGAACAGTGACGTAATGTGAGGGTTACGTCTGTCATGAAGCCCGTGTAAGACGCAGGCCAGGACACCGTCTGGTCCCATTGATGCTGTGTTGTCCGCTGTGGGGAGGGCAGCACTCACCTGTTTATTTGTGATGTCAGGGAGGTTACACTCTGTTGGGATGGACAGTAGCTCCTTAGGGCGGATGGGGGGAGACATCTGCACTGAACCTGTTTGCCAGGATGTTGGCAATGTCTGTGGATTCAGGGTATGTTTAGTCTGTATGCAATAACTTACAGCATATCAGTGAGTGTCCACCCAGGAACCTGAATTAACTGAAGAAGGCCTTGTGAGTGTCCTACGTGTCTGGTGCAATTGTCTGTTAGAAGTGGGCCTGACATAAATACATGAGTGATTGTAGCTGTCTGCTAGTACAGATCACAGATGCCTTCCTTGTTTGGGATTGTGCTCTATCATGTAGTAGCATCCTCCTTTCATTGTATAGCTTATTAATGGCCGGGGTCTACCAGACAGGTCCCCAGCCATTGGAGGAGTGAGTCCAGTTGTTATTTGGGATAGCACAATCCGTGCAGTCCACTAGGTGTCCATAGAATGTGTATGTAAAGGATTCAGCAGTCTGAGCCTTACTTACCACTGTCCCAGGGTCTCTGAAGGATACCACCTTGGTTTGGAGAAGTGTGGCATTTGCTTTTGAGAAGTTCACCAAGATTACCCAGGATGGGTGTGGGGAAGGGATATGGATGTCCAGTGAGATAAATGTGTGTTCTGACCTTACTAATGAGGGGTATATCTCAGGTGTGGAACATAGATTCCCCATGTTAGTGATGATCATGTCTAATATGTAGTCCCCTCTTGTGGGTGTGGTGACCAGTTGTGCCATAGCATATGAGTTTACAAATAGTAGCAACTGTTGGGCGAGGATGTTGGGGCCTGAGTACTATCCCCAGTCAATGTATGGGTATTTGAAGTCACCCAATATAATGGTGTTTGGGGAGAACTTCATATTGTCCAGTGTTGCCAGGAAAGCTGAGTGTGGTTCCTGAGTTTGGGAGGGTGGTCTGTAGCAAGCAACAAACCAAAAAGCAGATTTGCACAATGTTAGGTGCATATGTATGGTCTGTGATGCTTTGTGCAGTGCTACCAACCCGGAGGTATGTGTATCTGTGATGTATATGGATACTCCCCCTATTTGGGTTAGCCATTCCGAGTTTTGTGGTCAGAAAGCATGGTATGAAATATAACCTGGTAGTGCTGGTGTGCATTTGGGAGTCTGAACCAGGTGTCTGTTAGTGCACAGATACCGCTATTGTCCATAATGAGGAGATTCCTGAGTGGGCGCAATTTGAGGGTAACACATCTGGTGTTGAGCAGCATTACCCTCAGTGTCATGTACTCTGTAATGTCTATGGAGGTGGGGTTTGTCTTTTGAGGCCCGCTTAAAAAAGGCAGTATGGTGGTAGCAAGTGCCTTAGCCAGTATTCGAATGTCCAAGGGTGACAGGTGTAAGCTGTCCATAGGGAAGCTACGTGGCATGTCGAGCATGTCACCCCAGGCTGACAGACACTGTATCCCCTTTGAATGACACCAATATGTTAGCCAACTGTTAAACGTGATCAGTTTGTTGGTATACTGTGACATCATACTTGGTGAGTGTAAGATGCTAGACAAGGTCAGGGTCATACTGGCCTGGGCTACATGATCAGAGAGTTCCTCTATGTATCATGTCATGTGGTCCAGGGAGGAACGTCTGAGGTTGTACGCACCAGCATGGACAATGATGGAGCCAGTCCTGTACTTGCTTTGGAGTGACCTGAGTGCATGTTTTATGTTGCGGATCCTGGCACCCGAGAAACAGCTCAAAGTGACTATTACCTTGTTTGGCCTGGTGAGTGGAACATCAGTGTGTCTGACAATAAGTGTCACCTATTACAAGTGTAATAGGTGTGTTGTTTAGCCCAAAGCGCAGTGACTGTGTGGCACACTGACATTGTGAACTATGTGATATGTGGGTATTGTAGTGGGGTAGCAGTTGTTTGTGTGTCTGCTTAGGAGGTCTCTGCTGCTTAGGCAGAGTTCATGTAGTGCCTCCGAGTATGTTTATGTGTGATAATGTGGTTTAATTGCTTTCTCTATAGATTTATGTGAGACTGATATGTGGTGTGTGTGGTTACCTTCACCACCTCATAGACTATGCCAGTCATGGGTCGAGAGAGCTCAGCCTCCTGTATGTCAATATTGTTGCATTTCTCACATATATCTGAGTTTGTTGGGAGGAGGAGAGGGTTGTCTGTGTACATGAGGTAGATGTGACATTGTGTCAAAACCACAATATTCACTAGCTGGACAGGAGAGTACACACAAAACTGACCCCTGGACATGCCAGGATATTATGATGACATACTCCGTAGCCTGATCACAAAGGATCAGTAGGGTGTTAAGTGTGTAAAAGAGTATAACAGGGATTCATGCTCAGGTTTGTTGGTGTTTTGTAAAGAGTAGCTGAGAAGGAGTCCAGACTGAATCATGACACCTCCTTCAGCTATGTCATAAATAGCAATGCACACTCATACATGTCCTGAGTCAGGGCCAACTGTACCTGACTGACAATGCCGACATCCTGTCAGACAGGCCCATATATATACATACCCAGCTCCCACTGATGATAGTCCCTGTCATCATACCAGGAGATATCACATGTAGAATGTCTGAACAGCTCCCCCAAAGCCAAAAGCATGGCAGCAATTGGATGACATTGTTTCCCAATATGTGTCATGCATGAACTACAGAACAAACAGACCCTGCACCTGAACAGTCTGTTGAGCCTCACCCTCCCCACAGGATCTGGAACCGTTGAATGTGTTACAGCAACTGTGGTATGTTCATGTGTAGATCATGGTTCCCAAACATGCTAGACTGTTTGCAAGGTAGCCACCCAGGACATACATCACTGAACAGAGCTACACATGTCCCACATAGATTTTGAATAGCCCTTTATCACCATCCCAGACACATGTCATATCCACAAAACCAACAATCTGTGCATAAATATGTGTTGACATATGAAGGAATGTCAATGTGTCCACAGATAGATCACACAAGGTAAGAATTATGGGGTCCTGTTCAAGCTGTTGACACCTGCCGACCCACATGGCTCATTCCTGGGATTGCATAAAACAAAGTGTACACACATTACCATGTCCAGTCTGCTGATGTCAGCATCCTACAAATATAGCAGGAGAAAAGAAACCACCCAGTAAAGCATATAGCGCGCCGTGTTAATGCATATCTCTCTAGTATCGAAACATAGTTAGGTAGGGATTTGAATCCTGCAAATGCTGACAGTGTTGGGGGGGGGGTGTGCATGTGTGTGATTTCCTATGAGAGGATTGTCCTTTTTGGAGACTGGGAAAACACATTAAAAGAGGTACATTCCTCTTCGGAAAGTCTGATGATGTCACCATCCTACAAATATAGCAGGAGAAGCAAAACCACCCAGTATAGCATATAGTGCACCGTGTTAATGCATATCTCTCTAGTATCATAACATAGTTAGGTAGGAGTTTGAATCCTGAAAACACTGACAGTGTGTGCTTGGGTGTGGGTGTGTGTATGGGGGGGGTGTGTGTGACTTCCTATGAGATGAGTGCCCTTTTTGGAGACTGGGAAAACACATTAAAAGAGCTACATTCCTCTTTGGAAAGTCTGATGATGACAGCATCCTACAAATATAGCAGGAGAAGAGAAACCACCTAATAAAGCATATAGCATGCCATGTTAATGTGTATCTCTCTAGTATCATAACATAGTTAGATAGGGGTTTGAACCATGCAAACGCTGACAGTGTGTGTTTGGGTGGGGTGTGTGATTTCCTAGGAGAGGCGCTCCCTTTTTCTGGAGACTGGGAAAACGCATTAAAAGAGGTACATTCCTCTTTGGAAAGTCTGATGATGACAGCATCCTACAAATATAGCAGGAGAACAAAAACCACCCAGTAAAGCCTACAGCACACCATGTTAATGCATATTACTTTAGTATCATAACATAGTTAGGTAGAGGCTCGAATCCTGCAATTGGTGAGTGTGTGTCTGTGTATGACACAGTTTGGCAATGCAGGGTGGGTTTTGCTTTTACTATGGTATGACACATCATGATTAAACAGTATGTGCATTGCACACAGCAGGTATCTGCATGGCAAATAAATATGTACATGTGACCTCAATTAGTACATAGGTGTGAAGCCTGCATACTACATTGAATACATTTGTTTCCTTTGATAGATTGTGCCACTGCTTCTCAGATCGTAGGTCAAATATCTATGTATGTGACAAGCCCGGCCACTGTAGTGATCTGTGGCCAAGGTCGTCTGTGCCACACACACACCCATGACAGTTACTATAGAGTACTGTGAGTGAGGGTACATGCCTGGGGTATATGTCAGACATGTTCATACACAACAATGACTGGCAATAATGGGCAGTCATTATAGGTGTACAACAGCCCTGTGGATATGCATTCAGGCCCCTAATGTCTTATGTGACACACCAAGGGACGCCACAATACCTATGGATATGTGGATACCAAGGGACAGATGACATAACACGTGGCTGTATGTACACATTGGTACCCAACATACATGTTGAGGGCTACCACCTGTGTGGTACTGTCGGGATAGTATGTATAGTAAATGTGGATGACTATCCCATAGTCGGCTTACTGCTATACAGCATGTACTGGACAACGGGTATCTGTCTGTATGATACCCTTGTGTAGGATATGCGTCCCATCTAGGGAATGCATTGTAGGCCAATGCATGCATTTCCCGATGTGGATGGACATATCCCTAGTGTGTTTGCATGTACCTAAGAGGGCTATATGCCAAATAGGTGTGGTACCAGGAACGGGTGGCGGTCAATACCACTGATTACTGTTATAGTATAGTACCAGAAAGATCCAACTGTTACTGAGTTCCCTACAACTGTGTGTCATTTGTAAGGACATCATCTAATGACCGGTTATAGTCATGCTATTGAGGTTGTGTATACTTCCAGACTGCAAATCATTGACAGATATTAACAGTATCACCCACAGCATAGTGTCAAGCCATGTCATACACACATGTGTACCCATGTTAGTACATATCTGTAGTAGAATGCATACTGGCCAATGAAAGATACTATGAGATGTTAATGTGTACAACAGGGTATGTCACACGTCCCATGTGTCCACTATGCATGTACATGCAGACAGTGTGCACCCACCATGTTCACAGATGTACACCTGCTAATCTGTAATGCACACACCACACACATACTGTCCACTCACTAACACATGCTGGCAACACTGTACACTTCTGCCAAGTGGCACATGAGTGGACAATACATACTCAGACTTAACACTGGTGTAAACAATGCTACATTGACAATCAGAACTGTGATGCATAATGCCTGCTCAGATATACTTACAAGGATATCATTACACTTTCCTGTTGACAACTTGTTAATATTGCTACACTGCTATAATGTCACCCTGTGCATCAGAACCATGTTATCCTGTTCCTCCATCAATGTTACAGATGACAGGAGGTGGCACAGGTGTCATCATATGCACAGGGTGTGTTGTTGGTTTGCCAGAGCCCAACATTGACCCATCCAATCGACATGTCTGTGTGTGTGTGTGTGTGTGTGTGTGTGTGGGGGGAACAACAGTACAAAATGGGCCAATGTTGATGTAATGTGTGTGTGTATGTGTGAGCCCTAGTTGTTTGGTTAATGTGTGTGTGTCTGCATGCACACAGCTCCACCATGTGGCTGCCATATACCGGAGGTTGTGGGACAGCCACAGACTGTACCTGCTAGGCTGTACAGATCACTGTCTCTGGGCACGGACACGGTACCTGTGCCTGGCAGGGGTGCTACGGGCAGTATTGGATACCAACCCTGACTGGGTACTATCATCAGAGGCAGAGGTATAATGACTGGACCCATGTCCCTGCTGGGACTGGCCAGAGCCAATTGCATGGGGTCTACTGGACGGTCAATAAACAGGCCAGCCCCAGCATTGCCGGGGCTGGTACTGCCACTATGGGAGTGGCTGTGATCTGTGTGCCATCCGCGATGACTGCCAGCTGTTGCTGTTGCTGGCATGTGTCTGCGTCGACATCTCAACCATCCCGCATGGTCCTGGCTCATGGAAAAAACATTGTGGAGGGCATCTACTGTCTCCCCCAATGTCTATCTATGTGTAGGTGTGTTATGTGTACATGGCCTACACCTCACCTATGACATGCACATTTCATTACCAACATTGCAGTTATACCACACTCACCAGCATGGATCATCTGCCCTGCTGTCACACCAGAGGGACCTACGAGAATATGAGAGAGTTTGTCAGTGGCCACAACTGTGGATTGCTACAGTGGGTATGCTAAACTATAGTAGAACAACAGTCAACAGTCACAGGTGTAGAGACACTTTTCCAAATATCAGTATTGCACAACACTAGGCAGCACAACTGCTAAACACACGGTACACATCTCACGTAGACATAATCTAACAGTACAGTTAACTGTAGTCTACAGATAGGGCATGTTACCTGCTCACTCCATGTGAACATGCTGGGTGGCTCCAGCCTCCATGACAACACATGTCAGAGGTTGTTGCTGCTGTTGTCCAGGAGCCACCATGCTTAGGAGCAGCTCCTCCACTCTGGTGAGGGGGGATGAATGGCCACCCCACCACCTGTGGCAAGCTGTTTTCTTTGGATATCAGATGCATGCCGCCAGACATGTCTAATTAAATCACTGCAGTGATGGCGTACCTGCTCATATGTCCGGTTATGCATGCCTATGTCATTTACCCGACAAACAAGATCCTGCCACAGTGCAGTCTGCTCCTGCTGGTGACGGCTGCTTCGTGAAAACAGCATTGTGTACTGCTGCACCAGGCTTTGCACAATCTCATCTTCCTCCGCTGCCATGTACGACGGGTTGCGTTGGTGGGCCATATAGCTGAAAACATATGAACAATATGTGTGAGCGAGTCCTGTGGCACACTTTAAATCCTTTAACCAAAGATATCACTTTGCTGATATATATACCATCCATTTGTCTGTCAGAGGTTACACACATTCAATACCACTTATTGGTTCTCAGGCCACAACTGACTAACAGTGCCTGGCACACTCTATATATCACACCTCTATACAACAGTACCCAGCACACTGTTTGTGACACAATGCACAACCTCAACACAGGGATATATATAACACCAATGCATGAACAGAGATGTCATCCATTGCAATGAATGTAAAGTACAGTTACAGTAGTACCAGTCAACCACCCTAGTCATTGATGCCATAGCCCTGCCTAATATATGTGTACAGTTGTTACTTTAGGTGGCATACTGCTCTAACAGAGTATATATGTTGTTGGATACACACGTATACCTTGTAACACACATATGATTGCAGCCATGGTACAGGCATTATTACACACACATCAGACAAACATATGATGCACCACTGTATGCCAACACAGATGAGCATTACCTGTGTACCATACAGTACTCTGTGCCACTACTTACAAACCCTTATGCCTGAGTTTTGTCCTCTGTGCAGACTACAGGAAACACACAAGACAGTGTTTCCAAGCAATGTGAACACACACCATACTGTGCTGTTTAGGCCTACAGCTTCAGGTAGTACTACAGTTCATATGGGAGTTGGATTCACCAGCAGTAGCACTCACTAAGCATACATGTATTGCTTTAGCCTACAATGAGACACCACGATCGTCAACAAGGAACTACATCACATCGTATGCCATACTGCTATGTCTGTCTAACAGTACAATGCACATCTTTTGCTGGCGTTACAGCTAGGATAGACATTACCATGTCAGATACAATCTCACACTAACCTATCACACCTTTACAGACCTTGCACACATTCAGCATTACACTTATTCAACCTCACATAGCAGGTATTGCATTGAGTACATGTGTGAGTGCATAGTGTCATAGGTAGGTAATATGCTATTGGCCCTAGAGCCTACAGCAGCCTAGCCATAGGCTACCCTGGCCTTTGACACACATGTACTTAGATTTCACTTGCCCCTGCCAACCAGAACCACAGAGGGGGGTTCCTGGGGTGTATTACCAATCTCCCAAACAATAATCAGGGGTATTTATGACAACTGCTAATGAGGAGCCTTGTTTGCTATTGCTAGGTGGTCTATTCCAGTGTATGGCATATCTCTGAGATAGGAACCTATCCCTGCAGCATGTGCTGTTTAGTGAGCTGACAAGGTTTAGGGCCCTAGAGCGTGTATCCTGGAGGGATTGTGATATGTTGCCATCGTGGTTGTCACTCAGCTATGGGTGTGACATACCTCTGTGTGGCCGGTATGCAATACAGTCTAGATGTGGTTTTGTGAATCAGTCTGCATAGGGCATCTGTTTGCGGCCAGTATTACCCTTTGTGAGGTATGTCTGTGGCCTTTCCACCTGCTGTAGTTGTCATGTGAGGTACATTCCACAGGGCATTGTGATGAGTAGAGGGGAACACTGACCTATATTTCCATAGATGACACACCTGTTGTCATGTCACATACCACACAGACAGATTACAGGTCTAGTGTGGCACTGTCTTTATCAAAGAGGTGGCTACTGTCCACCTGTGTCCCATGTTCCCTTATTACACCTTCGGTGTAGGGTAGATCTCTACCTATGTGGTAGTTAATGGGTACAGTGTTTTGGAAAGGAGGAATGGCACTGCAGTATCAATACTTGTCTACAGTCCATGCCTTGGTCACTACACACCTGTTGCAGTACATATGGCTCCATGTCTCTCTCTCTCTATATATATATATATATATATATATATATATATATATATACATATCTATACACATACATGTACACATCCATTGCTGTACACATAGATGTACGTATAGGCACATGTACAGTCCACCTTTATGGTGGGGATATCAGTTATGCGACAGTTGTGGGATGTACAGTTATGTGATTATGTTGCACAGTGTTGTGCAGAATGCATGTGGGTGTCCTCGGCCCATGTAGCTTTAGCAGGCCTCATTGGCTGTAACACAGCAGATCTGACAAATCAGTCCCACAGCGTTTAACCAGCACATGACATATATCAGCACTGCATGCTGTTTTCTATGCCACACACTATGACCTACATAGATATATGCACATACCAACCTTCAATGACAGATATCTGTCCACCCTTCACTAACAGTTGCAGTATGTCCCTTGCCCTATGCATATGTGCAGATACAGATAGATACGTATGCTGCCACACATGGATGATTTGCAGTGTGTAGAGTACTCTTCAGGAACATCTACTACATGCCAACACATACATATGAGTTACATACCTTACCTTTGTATTTCCCTGCTCTGTCTGTTACAGTTTTGTAGGGGTTTTTTAGTTGTTGGTTGTTTGTTTTGGGTTTTCTCCCTCTGTTTCTGTCTCTGTTTCCCTCTCTCTTGTCTGTGTCTCTCTCTCTCTTGCTCTCATCTCTATCTCCCTGTACCTGCAAAGATATTATTGCATGTGTGAACAGCAGGTACAGCCTGCTTTTCTAGGTATCTGCACTTGTGCATGTGACAGCCTCTGCACCAATTGCTGCCCACCAATCAGTAATTGCATGCAGCCTGCTGTGTGGTGATTGCATTACTCACTGAGATTGCAGCCTACTGCTATAAAATGCTTGGTTAGGTAGGCATAGCCCTTTCAGCTTTCCAAGGTGGGGCCCATGCTTGTTTGCTCTGGATACCGTTGTGTCAGTCAGAAGGTTGGTATATGTCTCTTATCTGAACCTAGGGTTGTAGCCAGTGATACGCATGTTGTACTCAAACCTGAATGTTGCTGCTTCCAGTACACACTTCTCAGTGTAGACATGTACTCACCCCTCCAAATGCTAACACAAGATACATGGGAGTATGTACTTTCTTTCTAAATTAGACATTTAACTGCCACACAAATGTGGTTAGTGCACTGTATTCCTGTGGCACATGCAGTGTTTGTCAACTGCTATACTGTAATTATTACGTTACTCACTTCTGAACAGTTTGTGGTTTGTTTGTGTTGACATTAGTACAGTCTGCTCAACACAACTGGACATATTTCAGTACTGAGTATGCCTACCTACACCCTGTTTTTTGCCTGAATACACAGGTGTGTTGTACCTTTGGGTAGGGGTGCAGAACTGCAAAGAGCATTTTTTATTATCATGTGAGGTTTATCTTGCTGAACATACAGGGTTGCTGTATACCTGTTAGTCTATCAAGGCAAGTAGTCTGTCCGCGTAGCTCTCACCTGTGGACATATCCAGATGGTTGCTAGAGGTTAGCCTGTTATACTTTGTCTGTGCACTACACCAGTCTTTTCAACACTGGCAAATTGGCATTGTTACAGTTGGTTGCTAGCAGTACATGGCTACATAATGTGATATTTCTGTGTTGTACACCTACATAAGGGCATGCTTGTGGAACTCCTTCCAAAGCTATTTGCAGAGTGTGTAACAGCAGTAATGCTGATATGCCTGTGTGTTTCTGCCTCTGCCAGGCCTCATATACTCTCAGGTATATATTTGAACAGCCTCAGTGAAAGGTATGTATATGTTATATACACCTGCAATATATTAAAGACATATTGCAGTTGAGACTTTCTTGGGAATCAGAGCATATGTATACCTACACCTTTTCTGATGTGCAAGCAGTGTCTACTCTCACCTATTGACATTATTCATTACGTGTGATTCCACACTTGTCTGCCTAAAGTTAGTACTTTCCAGAGTGGTTCAGTGGGCACAGCTAACATTTGTTTACAAATCAGGGATATCCCTGTAAAGCAGCCACAGTTGGGGTGTCTGGCCTCTCCCCTATTCAACTTTGCCAGTATTTATCCTGGTCTGATACTGTGTGGTGTTTGTAAGGTGCTACTGTAACATTATTCCCTGCTTGGATGGCTGGTTCTCTTTTCACAGTCATGTCATGCAATTCCACAACAACTGCTGGTAAAGACCCACAGAACAAGATTTGTGCTATACCATTCCTAATTTCTATTTACATTCCCTCATTGTAATGCAGGATATATTTATTTCAGCACCAAGTTATTTGTATATCTGCTGTGGCTTAGTGGTAATTCATGCAGTCAATGGTTTGGGGTTCGAGACTGGCAGAGGTCTTTTCTTTTGCTGCTGAGCAGAACAAGGGCCCTTCCATAGAGTGACTAAGGCACTTTTAAGCAGTTGTAAGTGGGTTTGCATGGGTTTGTGTGATGCTTAACGATGCTTAGCTAAGCGCACACATGCGCACACTCGCTCAAACCTGCTTACTACTGCTTAAAAGTGCTTACTCCCGCTAACCCCCGCATTAATTTCTTTAAAAGAAAAGAAAATGGGGAGATAGGAAAGTGGTGAAAAAGGGGGCACAAAGAGGGACAGACAGTAGGTAAACAAGCTCGGGATGTGCAGGATGGGTGTAGGGAAAGTCCATAGCTGCCCATTTCTTTACCAGCAACAGCTGTGCATATGCAATAAATTTGGAGTGAATTTTTTTGAAACCATCCACCCCTGGGAAAGGGGGGAAGGCAACAAAGTATGTTGTACTGTCAATTATAATTAGCAGTTTACATGTCCAATGGACATGTGTGTGAAATGGGCAGCTATGTATGGGGCGTGATTTTTTTGTGGGTACAGATTGCCCTTTTTTTTTTTTTTTTTTTTTTAGGTGAGAGTGGAATGTGAGGTAGAGGAAGTAGGTATGTTCGGGGAGGTAGGCTGGGGAGTTAAACATACAAGACAGACAAGACGCATACAGGGGCAGTGTATAACACATGGGGTGGGTGAACACAATTGATGGGGTCGGATGTTTGGAAATCACAAGCCCATGAGCCCACAGATGGTAACAGTGGAACTGAGATCCCCACCCATGGGCAGTCACCACTGCACCTTCACAGCCCTGAGGGTGGCTGTACTGGGGGCTGCACAGGAGGGGCAGGCTCACCCGTGAGATGCGCCACTCTCGCCTCGAGCTGGCGTAGGGGATCAGCGACTGAATGCTGGATCTCCCTACACACCACAGCCTGGACCCTTCGAAGGGTGACAGGTGGCCCTTCTCCACCCATGCTTGCACGGGGGGGGGGTGAGCCCCATCCCCTGCAGTGCTTCCACCCGAAGGTGGCACAGGACCAATGGAGGAGGGGAGCCCGGGCTGGGCACCGGACCTGCTGGTGCCAGGTGCACTCACCAGCTGAGGAGGGACAGGTGGGTCTGCTGGGACTGGCCTTTCCATACGTTCTGTGATTAGGTGTGTTTAATTACAACATAAACAACAGCATTCCAGATTAGTTGTAACAGCATGCAGTAATATTCCCATTAACCCAACACACCAAGGTTCCAACAGTTGAACAGCAAGCATAACACATGCATATATTGAATGCCAGTGGATATTCCAACAGCATGCAGGGATGTTTGGTAGCAACAGGCCACCATGATTGTGGTGTTTGAACAGGGCACATGCATCAACGTGAATGCAAATATTTATAGAACAATAGGACATATGTCCCAACAAATATTTAAGATTACACATACCCATTGAGGTGTGGAATTGCATGGTTTATACACATACAGTAGGGTGTAGAAAAACACCTTGATTAACATATTATAATTACTTTTAGTCTACACTACATTCCTAGTGACTGCAAGTGTATATCCCCTACATGTATTATTACACTTGCCACCATGCATTAGGTTGTGTAATGGGTTTGGCTAGTTCAATATATGCCTGACCTATATCTGACATACTAACTGTCCAAGATGCGGATGTTACTGCTACATATTCCTTGATTGCATTTATATTTCTTTATCTACATATCTGGATGTTTTCACATGACATTTTCACTTCAATTTGTACAGAACCCTGCATTTCTTGACACACACTCACATTTCTGGGGAACAAATTAACTTGCTATTCATGTGCCAGATTTACTTATGCATGCCAGCCGGTAACTGACTGTTGAGGACTGTATATATGCTTCACAGCTACTAGCACTTCCATCACCCACTTTATATGGGACTGCACAACTCTGGGTTGCCAGCACTTTTTAAAACAGTATTATTTGTATAATGCAAGGGTACAACAACATTTCAAACTAAGTGACACAGACACACTCCGGGTTTTAGACCTTTATTACTGACATTACACACTTTTCCACAGGCTCACTCCTTTATTTGTTATAACGGTGCATATGGAAGACATATTCAAGACATATTATACCTTTATTAATAGGTTAGAACACTCTTTTTCAGGCTCACTCACTTATTTTATATGACAGTACCTGCAGAGATATTATTCCGGACATATGTTACCTTTCTTAATGGGTTACTACACTCTTTTTCTGGATTTCTAACTTTTTTATCTGACAGTACATGCAGAGGACTTATTCAGGTCATTTTATGGCTGTATTCTTGGACTACAACACATTATTTCATGCTCTCTCTCCTATTTTATATAACAATACATGCAGAATAATCACTAACCTGCCTGGTTGCACAGCCTTAGCAGCCTATCTGCATAGGCTTGCTGATTCGCAGCATGGTCACCTGCAGCTGTAAAGTAAATAAAGGGATATTGAGACATACTTATCCATTATACAGAATCAGTTATCAATTCTTACATACTGCATTCCATGGCTACCTACTCAGTTTTGGGGCATCCTGCACCTACGGGCCTCCTGTATCCATTTGTTCAGGTGGCCCTGCTTCCATCTCTTCAGGTCTGCATGGTGGTGACGGACCTGCTCACCAGTCCGAGGAATGCCTGTGAGACTGGTGAGGTCATGAGCTAACCGGTTCCAAGCCTCTGCCTTGTACTTCATCCCTTGGAACTGGTCCTGCAGGAGTCATGACTCATGATGGTGGACAAGGAGCCAAACCATGTATTTTGACTCCTCGATGCCCCAACGTTGCACTCGGAAGTGTGTACCCTCTCCAGCACCAGCCATTCTAACTGTAGATGTGAGCTACAATCAGTTATGGCGAGTATTCCCGCCTATGGGGCTTACATATGCCGCATTTCCCGCACTTTTTTGTGATTGGCCATTTTTGAAAATTCTTGGCTGACTGCAGACCTGCTTATTAATGGTTAATTTACCATTACTAAGTATATGTATGTTAACAGTGGCTGTTTCTCCTAAGTTGTCATGGCTTAGTGGGTTTGTACTTTGATTATGATGCACAGAGTCCTGTGTTCGAACCTTGTCATTCATTTTATTCTCATACTGTCCAGACAGGCTAAGGGGAGTGGCTACGTTTAAGCAACTTTGCTCTAGGTTGCTCCATGGTGCCCTGGTTGGCACGGTGTGCATGTCCGCACAAACACATTGCACTGGTTAAAGCGCTATTTTGCTATGGGCACCTCTACTGCACTGGGGAAAGCGCTCTTAAACTTTGGGCAACTCTATTGTGCTGGGTAAAGCACTATCAAACTATGGGCAAATCTACTGTACTGGGTAAAGCGCTGCTTAACTGCAAGCAATTATATATCAGGATCCTTTAAAAATATATATTTTGTTCACTGATACATTGGCCATTTCACTGCTTTTTACTAATATTTTTAATCATATTTGTCAGGTATTATTCCATGTACTGATTTAAAACATAAATAAGAAGGGGAGTGGTGGGATTCGAATCATGAATGCCTCTTCTTTGTGCAAACGCTCTTCCATTACGCTATTGCTATTTGGTGTGATTTGCATAAACATTCTTTCTTATGCTCTTCCATGTCGGAATTGCTAACTACAGCTAAGCAATGGGTACACCCACACACATACGCGCAAATACGGGCAGCTATTTTGGGAATTTAAAAAAAATAAAATTAATGTTTTACTTTTTGTAACTGTGATGGGGGTTTACAATGTCAGGAAGTGTGGTGTTGGGTGCAAGGACATTTGAGCGGACTCGCTCTTGTGTACTTTCATTTTACTTTTCCAAACCTTGCAGGGGCATGGACATTTAGACTTCTCTGCAGTCGGACATGCCCCCTGCTTTCCTACACGGTCCGTGTAAGACTTACAGTTGAGTCAGCGTGCCCTCATGAATATTCATGGCACGCTGACATCATACCGTTCAACTGCAGCCTCCGAGTAAGACTTATTAAGTCCTATACAGAGGATTTGTGAATCCGGGGGCATAACTTAAGTATACACTTTTGTTCTCTAACTTCAGTAATATTTTTAACATTTTCGCATCAAACATTTAACTTAATGGTCTCCAAAACAAAAAAACTTGAACGTATGGTGTGTCCCTGACTTCTGCACATGAACAGCAAGTGCATTATTGTCTCTGACATTCCTGATCTCACCTAATTGTTCAAGGATCATATCTTTGAAACACCAATTTATTTTACCAATATAAAATGCAAAACATTCTTGGCAAAATGCATAGTAAACCACATTGACTGTTCTACAGTCAGCATAAAAAGAGAAATCTATTGTATACTTCAGTATCGGGTACTCAAAAGTGTGGCCAGAATATATATATAATGGCATGCTCTGCAGTTCCTACATGGAAAAGTGCCAGAGCATGAAGAATTAAACAGGTCAACACAGTCTGTATTATTCCTATAGCAGAGTTGTCTTTTCAGAGAAATGACATTACGAAAACTAAACTGCAGTCCATTGTCTGCTATATCAGCAAGGTCACAACAGCTCTGTATAACATCCCAGTTCTTTTTAAGAATATCTGTAATTATATTAATGTCACAAGAATATGTCAAAACACATCTAGTAGTCCTATTATTATGTTCAGATGCAGGAACAGGGGTAATTTCGGGAGCAGAAAAAACAGAAATATGGTCTAGCAACATGGATTTTTTCTGATCTAGCTCTCTGTATACAGGCATCTATCTCTGTGTCAGTGTACCCATGTCTCAAAAAATTAGTCTTAAACTCCTTCAAAGCACGTTCCAGTGACATCTCATCAGTATGTAATCATATGATCCTAAGACACTTTCTCCTCAGGACATTCCTGGAGATATTGTCTGGGGTGCATGCTGCTCTTATGCAACACTGAATTCTTTTTGCATGGCTTCTTATATATTTTTGTAATGAACTTGCCAGATTAATAATATAGACAGTAATATCCAATAAATCAATGGATTCTAAAGAGATCTTACTACTGAAGCTTAAAAAGTCAGTCAACCTTTGCATAAAAGAAAAAAAAATCATCTAGTAGTTCCATACTACCCTCCCAAAGCAGAAAAATGTCATCAACTTTTAAGACTAGTAGCAACTAACAGATCCACACTATACTATAGATTGCAGAAGTATTCCTTTACATGTTCATATATTGCACATACTTGTGTTCCATGTATCCACATTACAATTTACGCCAGGGCATGTGTGACACTGGTATAGAGCTTTCACTTTAAACCTTTAAATTACACATAATTGAAGAATTAAGTTATTGTATAGTTGGGAAGTATGGTATATGAACCCACCACCTCTGAATAAAGTCTAATATTGAACTCTTGATGTGTGCTACTAACTAATGCATACATACTTGCTTTTACAGTTGGAACATGCATGTTCAATTTCATACAACTGTATAAAATACCAAACAAGCTATCTTTTTATGCTACAGACTAATACATGCAGACTTGTTTTTACAGTTGAAATATGCATGCTCAATTTGATACAACTGTGTAAAATACCAAAAAAGTTATCTAATGCTACAATAACACTTCTCTTCTGCTGCATACATGCCACATGCCTCTGTCATCCTCACCAATCTTGCACCATGGGGCCTAACCTTGCACTCCCTCCCCATGGCAGCTGTGGAAAAAAACAGAACAGAATGCCATTATGAATACCAGTCTTGCCTATATTCAGCTTTTAAGCCTTATAAGTATTCCCTATAGGTGACACTTGCACATGTGTGGGATGTCCTCTGTCCTACATTCCTTAATCCAAGCATTGAAGGTACCCCTTTTCCTCCTACCGGTGGCACTGACTTTTACTGGGACCCAGACTAGTCCCCCTGCAGCAACTTGACACTGTGGTGTTTCACTAGGAGTCCAACAAAAATCTTGGACTCCTGGACACCTCTCTCTGATCATTAAATCTCACACTCTCTCCATGAATGCTTGCCATGTCTATCACAGATCAAGAGTAATGGAGAATGATGGTTTCACACCAATTCCCGTTATCACATTTACTGAGAGTGTGCACACTGTTTGAAAATGTTGTGCACCACTTACCATCACACAAACATGGTGCTCTGGTGCAACAGTGGCAAGCAATGCAATTTCAAGGTTATTTAAGGTACAGGCAGTTGTGTATGCATGTTTAATAAATATGAAGGTCATGGCAGTCCAGACAGGAGAAGTATCCTCACAGGAATATAGTACACAGTATACCCACAGTCATACATTTGATAATAAATGTGATAGTACATAGGTAAAAAAATAAAAAAAATAGCTGACACAATATTAGTTTTGCAGTCCTTATATATATATATATATATATATATATATATATATAGATAGATAGATAGATTAATATCAGCTACACTATGTTAAGTGTTATAAGTGAGTTTGACTATAATGGGAAGTGAAACAACAGTAAAATTGTATGGAATATGCTCCATTTGAACCAAGGACCATGCCACAAGAGAGTTGAAATACCAGTTGTTCATGTTTCAGTTCATTGCTACAAACTGTAGTGCCACAACAGTAAAACAAAGGTTGCACACGCTGTACTAGAACACAGGACCATCTGTTTTCTAGCCCTACATGTATAGCTGCTAGCATAGGCAGTAGCATTGATTGAATGTATCTGGTTTCTATTTTTGACTGTCTATTTTTTGGGTGGTGTACTTATCCAGTAAACAAAAAGGAAAAATACCTGAACTGAGAAAAAGCAATCGATGACATACGCAGTAGAAAATGTTAGTACATATGATATATTTCTGCATAGGTCTGGATTTCAACTCTCACTCCAATGAACCTTCAGAAAACAGGATTGGTGCCTTATCCCTCTTTGTCACACAAACAGCTTTGCAGCAAAGAACTGAAGTCTTTCTTCACACAATCAACTGCGACAGAATGCAAACTGATATCAAACATAAACTGTTATTTGTGAATTTATTATTTTGGATGTACTGCACTTAGTGATCTCACAACCTGTTATGATTATTGCTTGCAAATATACAGCTCTGTCTTACCTTTCTGTGTTCCTTGGTATTTCATCAGTTATCTGACCAGTACTCTAACACATGCAGTGTGTAAGCCATTCTATATTATTGGCCTTAAAATGTGTAAGGATATTAACTAGGAATAACATGATATGCAGTTGCCAACAGCTGAAGGGCAGGTTGGAAGGAACAAACAAGTATAGAATGCCAAAGGTGAGTTACTGCTATGGCACAAACAAGGATATGTTGGTCTTGTTACTTTCTTTGTTTTGCATCCTGCCTGTTGTTTGATCTTGTGATCGTTGTGAAATTAGAAACTGCAATGTGTATCATTACTTTCTAACATTTCTCTTTAATGACTTTCCAGTACAAATGGATGGTGCTAAACTGAGGGCATGCAGTGATCATCAGTACTTTCAAGAGGCATGGCTGTGTGAATATTTGATGCCTGAGGCCTACTACTTACTAATGGACACATGTAAGTCAAGTAAGTCACTGGTGTCACATGTTAAGGTAATTTCTGTAGAAATCTTCCACCTTTTACTTGCTTACTGGATGCCATAATATTATTAAACAATGCAGTCCAGGTGCAGGACTTACCTTGTAAATGCAGCAGTTGCCACAGTGTTACTTCAGGGAAGACTGTGTCTAATTCAAAAAGTATGCAGACAATACATGAGGAGGTAAAGATTGCGTGTGTTGCCTGGCATCAATGTTAATATATGTATGTAAGTAGGAATAAGGTTTTAGGCCCCTAGGTGGTGAGTGAGTGTGCTATGCATTGCCTATTAACCAGTGCAAAGGCATACTGAGCATGCCTAGGTCTGCCTGCACCCATAGCAGCAAGTAATGCCCCCTCTGACTCCTCATCTGCCTATGACTGTGTTGACCTTGCCATTGGTGGTGGGAAGTGTTCCCCTGCCTCTTGTTGATTCTGCTGCAGCTGTTTCCTCAGGATTATGTTGTGTAGCATGGCACATACTGTGAAGATTCCTGTATATGTCCATGGATTGTACTGCAGCGCTCACTCAGGTGTATCTAGGCACTGGAACCATGACTTCAGCAGCACAAACACATGCTCTATGACTTTTGTGGTCTGAGTGTGTGCTTTATTATGGCATTCTTCTGTGGATGTGTGCACTTGGGTGTCATCAGCCACATTCCAGTACATAGCCTGCATCCACCAGTAAATGACCCTGTGGGTTATCTCCCCTAGAGAACATATGGTACAGTTGGGAGTTGTGCCAGATATATGAGTTGTGGTAAATGCCAATGTTACCAGCACACACATTAAAGATGATTCCCTTAGTATTACATATGACATGACATTTGATAAAGTGGTAGCTCTTTCTGTTAATGTACAGCCTGTTCTCCAGGTGGTGCCTTAATTTCTACATGAGTGCAATATATGGCACCCATTGGCATATTAGAGCATAGCATCTAGGAATTGGTGGAGGATCCTGGATGCTGATGCCTATGACACCCTGAGCAAGTCTCCTACTGGTCTCTAAAAGGTACCTGCAGCTACAATTCTAAGTACACATACCTTAGTTTCCACTGGGATGGGTTTCCCTCAGTTGGCTCTGGCTCTGAGTTAGGGGCAGCTGAGGTCACAGAATTCCTGTAGTGTGTCCCTGCCTGCCCTGTAGTGCTTACAATTCCCATGTAATGTAGGTTGTGATAACATAAATGTGGCCTGAAAACTCTTCTTCTTGGCCTAAGCATATTATCAGCAGCAGCATTGGCTTCAGCCTCTAGAACATACAAATGGATTAAAGCAGCAGCAGCCCCTAACATTCTGGCTGTGTAGACTTTCTTTGTCTGTACTCCAAAAGTGTTGACATCTGCAGGAAAAACCAGCATGGAGGCTACATGGATGCTTTATAGCTTGTTGAATAGCTTCACCATGTTGGATTGGTTGATTAGCATACAATTCAGCTGCTTATGCTGTAATTACCATCTACAAAACACAGGCAAAGACAGATCCAATCCATTAATAATTCACACCATTATAAAAAGGCAAATGGGTAGCTATCCTAATGGATGTTGAGGAGAGTGGTATATCTTTGGAAGATTGCAAAAATGCTTTTTCTTCAGGATATTTTTGCACAGAGGAGTGTTGAACCTAAGCAGCTATGCTCCCATTTTTGCCACCTATATACTGCATATGCTGGAATGTATTTAAGAATAACATAAAGCAAAGGCTTTTACACTTTTATTTTTTTACATTAGTTAGAAGTGCACTGATGACATGGGCATGTTTGTCAAGTCATTTCAGGGGGATACATGATTGGCAATATATGAAAATGGAATGCTGTGTGATAAATACATACAAATGTTTCAGAGACAGGTTCTTTGATAGCACTTTTTGTATTTCAAAGATGTTTTGTTAACACAATGGGTCATTTGCCTGTTCTTTTGTTGGGGGGAGCAAAGCTGAGTTACTGTTATGGCAAAAACAAGGATATGTTGCTCGTGTTACTCTCATTATTTTGCATCCTGCCTGTTGTTAGTATTTCACATCTCGAGACTGTTTTATGTTTCTCCAGTGGGTAGTACTGAATGGCTGCCTTTTCTGTTTTAACTGAAAACAGTTATGTTGTAGTTATGTGATACTTATGTTTATTATACTTCTGTTCTATTTTAGGAGACCTACAGCTACATCACTCAAGTGTGTCAATCCATGTAAACTCCCCCCCCCCTTCACCAGTGGGGCAACTCAAGTAATTGCAGATGGTTTTCATCAACATTGTGCTTTTCTTCTGGAAAGAGAATGGGGAGATATGGGACTCCAGATGCAAATATGCAACAAAATGTGAATGGACTGGGTGGCCACAGCAGAACATACAAACAAGTGCACCACTGACATGATCTCTACTGCATGCAGGCAAGCAGCTGCAGTGAGATGTGACAAATGGCTACCCAGGAGGGCCTGCTAAGGAACCTCTGCTAACCCGCAGTGAACATTTCCTGGCCAATATAAGACATTCTGACAGCTCCCAGAAGAATGCAGGACAGCATGTACTGGAAGTGAGTGCAACACCTTCTGAGACAGCTAAAACTTCCCAGGAGGAGTTTCCAGGTAAGCTTTGTTATCTGAACAGTTGAATACTGTTGTATAGTAAAACAACTGAAATTAATAAGTTCATTATGTGTCACATGTCTTTTTTTGAGGGGGGAATTGAAGATTGCTACAGTTATAAGCTTAGGTTTGAGTTGTCAGACACATTTTTGTTGATGTTAAATTTAATGCACACATAAAGGGGTAAATATATTATCCCCCTGTGTTAATGTTAATTGTGATGACGTTACCCTTACCTCTTGCTTAACTTCTTCCAGGACCATCTGGACTGCAGAGAAGTGTCGGACTACAGAGAAGTGTCTCATCTGTTCATGGTAAGGCAAACATTTTTGTCAGTACTGCTGAGCAATTTAAAGAAATATTGTACTGTGCAATGTTGATTTCAGGCCTGTTGTGTGTATTGATGTACTGTCCATAATAACTGGAAGCACTATTAGTTTGTTAGTATATATTGAACTATAGTTGTGCATGTATTAATTTATTCCTGTGTTTCTTGCTTTTTATCACAGGTGATCATGACAGTGGGATTTTGGGCCCTGTGCCATTTAATGTCAGTGTATCAGCAGACTCTGATGACGGTGGCCAAATGGCCAAAGTGAGGCACAGTTGGGGGATGTGGAGGTTGAATCTGACACTGAGGTTGACATACAGCCATCCCCTGCATTTCCATCGCACACAGCCAGTAGGCCTATGACTACCCAGTCTGATGACTCCTCAAATATTAGACAGGTAGAAGGTGAGGAGATTGATCAAGGAAGTGTGGCTACTGTGGTTTCAGTGCCTTCTCAGTCTGGCCATAAACAAAGTGTGGGCAAGTTGCCACACAGGAGCATTGATAGGGGTGTTCAGAGGGGACCTGCTATCCCTCCTCCACATGGTGAAGGTGTCACTTCCCATGCCACTCAGCATATGTTTTGGGACATCATGGAGGCACAGGCACATTCCTATAGGTGATCCAGGCAAATGCTCAGGGTTGTGGATGTGACACAGTCTAAGATATGTGACTGCCTCCACTGTGTTGCCGATTCACTGGATCGGATGAGCAACACAGTGTATTGAGGGGTGTCTGTCATAGACCAAGTGATGTCTGTCATGGAATAATCAGTGTCTGTGATGGGACACTTGCTCTAAGGGGAATAGCATTCTCATGTGCGTAGGTCAGCCACATCATTTGCTGTCAGCCAAAGTTGCCATGCCTGATCATGCTTCCATAGTGACAGTACTTCCACTGTTCTATCAGTGAGTATGTTGTCCACACCCAGATGTGGTAGGCCAAGAGGTTGGGGTCCTGGCTATCCTTGTGAAGGGAGCTTGTCCAGCAAAAATTGGTCACATTCAAGTAGAAGCACTGCATCTGTCCTTGAACGTGGAGGTGCAAGTACAACTCCTGGCAGACCAGTTCTCATGGTCAGGGACAACAACAATAATGAACTGACACCTCTACCATGCACGTCTCACACCTGTCTAACAGGCCAAGATATAGTGCTAGTGTAGAGCTTGGCTGTATTCATGCAGACACTCATTTCACCTGAAGGACCCCTGCAGACACACACGCACACCATAGTTACTCATTTTGTCTCACTGGCCATTTGTTATTTTATCCCAATGTCTGCCTTTTTCTCATTCTTATTCACTCACACACACACACACACACACACACACACACACACACACACACACACTCACAATCACTGACCTTTTTTGTCAGCCTAGGCTCCCCCCCCCCAAACAACACCCTGTGCAAATGATGATAACTGTGCCATATCCCTGTTTTCTATCTTTTGGATTCAGGAATACAAAAGCTGTATCTGATGCTCAAGGTGCATAGCTAACTTCATGCTTAGTATATCTGCATTTGTATTGTTAAACTGCTCATTGTACATTTGACCTATATTTGCCTTGGAACGTTAGACAGTTGATAGCATCAACATTTCACAACTGTATAGTGAATACTTTTGTAAGGGTTGTGAAGTTAGAAACTGCAATGTGTATCATTGCTTTCTAACTTCTCTCTGTAATGACCCCCACACAACACCCTGTGCAAGTGATGATAACTGTGCCATACCCCTGTTTTCTATCTTTTGGATTCATGGATACAAAAGCTGTGTCTGATGCTCAAGGAGGGTACCTAACTTGTAGTGCTTAGTATATCGGCTTTTGTGTTGTTGAACTGCTCATTGTACCTTTGACGTATATTGGCCTTGGAAAGTAATATCACAGTTGTATAGTGAATGGTCTTATAAGGATTGTGAAGTTAGAAACTGAAATGTGTACTGTTACTTTTTAACTTCTCTCTTTAATGATTTTCTAGGACAAACGTATAGTGCACATCATAAGTTAAGTCACAGCATCATATTCAGATTTTAGGATTGTATGACAGCACTGTAGTCAAACCTCATCAGAACAGTAATACAGTATAAAGCTCTGTTTTGCATGTGCCTCAACAGACACATGCAGAAGCTGGAGAGAACACATGCCTTTCTCAGCAAGATAACACAGGGCCTACAAACCATGCAATTATGTATGTGGATTGATTAAAAGCCATGCAACTTTAATCTGTCTTGTATAGGATGAGGTGACATCTACCTGGCATCCAGGCCAGTGTCTGACCATGCCCTGGTAGGATGACTGCATATCCAAAGATCTGATATAGTTGATGACATCAGCGGTGTATGTTAAGAATATGCTAATAACAAGGTCCCACATACTATGGTTAAAACACTCTCTGTACTGCCAAGCAAGAGCACACACACACACACACACACACACACACACACACACACACACACACACACACACACACACACACACACACACACACACACACAGTTCACAGCAGTGAGTGAGAACAGAAGTCCTACCTATCTAATTACAGAGACTACAAAACACAGTACTTAACACAAGCTCAACAGCACAAGTCTGAATATTGCAAGCCTGTAGCTGAACTTATAGAACATGACATCAGCAGGACAAGATTATGGCAGACCTGCATAGGTTCATAGCTTCATAGGTTCATACAAGGCTACTACCATAATGTCCATAGGTGCATAGGTTCAAAGGAGGTTACTAGGTTAATGGCCCTAGGGCCTTTTCAAGCCTAGTGAAGTTGTACCACTGTTCCCTTATAGACCAAGATATGTAGTCCATGTTTGAAAATCCATGATCAGCATTGGCTGCCCTGTCTAAGAGTGACATAAGTGAAACCCCAAGGCTATTTCTACAATTTCCCATTCAGTTGTTCAAGCTACACTTAAATAGGGTTATTGATGGCCTCAGTTTCACGTGAATTGGGAGTTTGTTCCATAGCAGTGGCAATCTTTGGGAGACATATCTGTCTCTCCAGCATGTCCTGTTGATATCGCAGGCTAGGTTAATGTCCCTACAGTAACTGATTTGTGGTGGTGCAACATTTCCATTATGGCAGTGTTTGAGAGTGCTCTGTAGGCCAGGTACAAGTCACCTTGCAGCAGTCTATACTCTGCAGAGTACAGTGACAGGGCCTTCAGTCTATCCATGGTGATCATGTGTTGAAGTCCCCGTATTTTCCTGGTGAGAAAGTTCCTAGATCTCTCCAGCTGTTGCAGGTGTCTGGTGAGGTACATGCAAAAGGAAGCATTGTATCTATTATTGGTCTGATGAGGGATGAGTACAGTGGATTAATAAAATCCTTAGTCTTGGATGGTATGCCTTTACTTATGAGGTGTACAATGTAGAATACCCTTCTTACCACTGCGGACACATGATGATCAAAGCTGATATTAGTTTCAACCTGCATTCCCTAATTTCTTACCATTGTGGTAGAACTTAGGGGGATATTATAAATAGTGTAATTTGCAGGTACCTCTCCTATGCTGAAATGGATAATAGTGCATGTTTTTTGGGTTATGTTTAAGTCTGTATCTTTGGCAACAATCATTTATGTCTGTAAGTCCATTCTGTAGTATGTTGACATCGTCTGGTGATTCAATGATTGCACACAACTGGCAGTCATCAGCAAACTTGATGAGCCACAGACCATCTGAATTTCTGAGAAACTGATTTCAAGCAGTAGGAGGCCCAGCACAGACCCTTGCGGTACACCACTGGTGACAAGTCTGCTGATATAAGTGGAATCCCAAAGTATGTTTTGTTCTGTTAGTGAGCAAGTCGGCTACCTATCTAATGATGTATGGGTTAGTCCCCATCTGGGTGATTTTCTAACAGATGCCTGAGTGGAGGATTGTGTCAAATCCCTTAGCCAAGTTGAGATAGGCAGTATGCACTGCTTTGCCTTCATCCAGCACTTTGGTGACACTCTTGAAGAATTCCACTAGGTTTAATAGGCATGATCTGCCTTTAACAAAGCCAAATTGGGTTGGGGCAAGAGTTTAAATGTCATTAATGTCCTCATTGATAAGGTCTAAAATGAGTCTCTCCATCGTCTTACAGACAAGGCTGATTAGGCTTATGGATCTATTGTTCCCTGGCTTGGTTGCAAGACCCTCTCTGTGCAACGGGAGTATGACTGCTGTTTTCCAGTCTGCCGGGACATAGCCAGTACTTAGACTGTGGTTGAAGAGAGTACCCAGTGATTCTACTAACTCTTGCTTTACACTGTTTAGTAAACAGTCTGGGATATTGTCTGGTCCTACAGAGGCTGTGTTTTTGGCCTTGTCAAGTGCAGTCATGACCTGTTCTTTGGAGATAATAGGTAGACAACTGGTGACAGGTATGCTTTGGGGTATGATTGCTGGAGACAGGGGTGTGAAATTTTTGCCAAACCTGTCTGGTAACAGGTTGGTGATGTCCTCAGGTTCAGTATGAATGGCACAATGAATTTGCTGCAAAGGTGGGCCTTCTCTTTTACATTACAGACATAGATAAAGAATGCCTTGTGATCATTCTTAGCTATGGATGCTAATTTAGTTTTGTAATTAGCTTTAGAGGACTTTACAAAATGTCTCCTTTGCTTGTTCAAGCTATGGAAGGTGTTCTTCTGCTGAGACTGTTCCCTCGAATTCCTGTATATCAGTTTATTTCTCATAGTGTATATTCTATTTATACTAGCTGTCCACCAGGATGGCTTGTTCTTTTATGAGCAAGTTTTGATCTGTTCTGTTATACCTAAGTGTATGCACTTCTAAAGCTGTTTATACAGAGCATTTGTGTATACCTCTGCATAGGAGTATTTACTGTCAGTGGTGGCAGGAGGTTTGACACTATGTACGTCAGCATTTAGGAGACTATAATTTGCTATAGAGAAACTTTTCAACCTTTTGGATCCTGAGGGGGGGTCAGGTACAATTGTTAAATTAAATGGGACTAATTTATGATCATGATCAGACCTTACCAAAAGGGTCTCACACATGGGGTGGTGCAGTGATCTCCCATGTTGTGAGTACTAGGTGAAGGACATTCCATATCCTTGTCAGGTTACAGACTTACTTTTCCAGATCATTTGTGTTTACAAAGTGCAGGAACCTTAGAGTGAGTGAGTTTGTTTGAACTCATATATTTATCACAATCAATGGAAGGATAGTTAAAGTCACCCATGTCTAGGGTGTTTGGCTGTATTATGAGTGACTCAAGTAGGTCCAGGAAGGCACTATGTGGTTTTCATGGTTCATGTTGATGAACCTGTAGCTAACAATGATGTGGAGTGGGGTCTTTCCTACAGTTAGCTGGACTTGGAGTACATTTGGTCGTACTGCTTAACCAGTCTGGAGGTATATTTCTCTTTCATGAAGAGAGATACACCTCCCACTTTGTTTCTTTCACATTAATTTTGCAGCCTGAACATATGGAAGGCATTATAGCCTGTCATGGCCAGAATACTTTCTGCATCCCTAAACTATGTCTGTCTGACTGTACAAACTTCGACATCTTCCTAAATAATTGTGTCTTCATTCAGTGTAATTTCTTATTTACACTCCAAGCATTAACCAGCATATTCCTGAGTTTGTCTTTTCAGGATATTTTTACATCAGGATTTTTGTTCTTATGACATTGCCTAAAAAAGCCACTATGGGGGAGGCAAGTACCTTGGCCATTAACCAAAAGGCAGAAGGTGACAGATGAAGACCATCCCTGGTAAAGTAGCATGGTCTATTGCTCATATCATCCCAGGCTGATAAATAGTGGATCCCCCTGGATTGACAGCAGTAGCTAAGCCAATTGTCGAAGTCAATAATTATTTTATTTGTACTGAGGTATCTTCCTGGGTGAAGGTAGAATGCTGCTTAGTGCTATGAACATACCTGTCTGTGACAGATAATCTGAGAGCTCAGTCATATCTCTCTTCACATAATCTAGTGAGGTACCTTTCAAGTCATTAATTTCAACATGGAGTAAAACAGAGGTGTAACTGTACTTGTTGTTGAGAGACTTGAGTGAGTGCATGACTTTGCAGATCCTGGCACCTGACAGCCAGCTGACTGTGACTTTTTCCTTGTACATACTGGTGAGTGGGATATGAGCAAGACAATGGTTTTGAGGTGTTTTGCCTTAAGGGCTTAATGGCTGACACACTGATACATTTGCTTGTATGTGTAGTGGGTTCCATTGGGACTGTAATGTGTGCAGATGGTTTGCATTTGTGAGGTCTTTGGTCTTTTGCTAAACTTCTAATGACTACCTCTGCATATGTGAGGTTATGTGTTGTGCACTTGATCTGTTGAGGAGGTGAAATGTGTGTGTTGGCAACCTGTTTGATATCTGAATTGTTGTTACCTGAAAAAGATCACATTTATTCTAGATTCATTGTATAGCTGTAGCATTCACATATTTCATTTGTAATTTTATGAGTACATATTTGTTAGTATACATGGCAATAGAAGCCTAGCTTTCTAAAATCACAAGTACCCTTATTAAGCATATTTAGATGGTCATTGTTAGCAGCAACAACTGGGCATGTCTCTGATGGACATAGATTCCAGCCCAGAGGTGACTTTACAATCATCAGTAGTGACGGTTGCACTTTTACAGGGTGATTGAGCAGCACTGTTTCATACACAGTAGGAGCCTACAACAAAGGAGTATGAGTCACTGGGAAATATATTTGTTTCCCCTGCATGTTCTGTTTATGTCATGTGCTAGGTTGAGAACACTGGCCCAAGTTATTCCTGTCCCATTTGATTTGCAGATGACCATCATTTTGAGTTGGGCAGAGTCTGAGACTTCTCTGTAGGTTCATAGGTTCATGGGTTCATAGGTAAGTATTAGGCTATTGGCCCTAGGGCCTATATAAGCCTAGCCAAATGGTACCCTGGCTTTCACCCCCCCAAGAAAATTATTTTTCTGTGCCCCTGTCAAGCAGAGCCACAAAAGTGATCCCCGGGGTGAATTTCCTATCTCCCATCCAATCATCAAGATTTTTCTTGAAGAGTGCTAATGAGGAGCTTTGTTTGATATATAGGTTCACAGGTGAAAATCCGATGTTTTCACAAACATATCATCCAGCCCAGTCATGCAACAGTAGGTTAGGCATAGGTCACCTCTCAGCAGCTTGCCAGGAAACTGAGTACAGTGACAGGTCTTATAGTTTTTCCATGTATGTGATATTTGGAGGACCTGCACTCTTCCAGTCACAAATCTCTATTTTTTCTCCAGTTGCTGCAGTTGTCTGGTGATTTACAGACAGAAGTGGCCTTGTACTCAATTAGTGGTCCTATAAGAGTGGAGTAACAACAAAACTATGACATCCCTGGTCTTGGATTTGATGTCCATATATATGATGTGTGCAATGCAGAATGTGTGTCTCACCACTTTGGACATATAGTGATGAAAGTGTAGACTGATATGAACATGTGTCGACAAGTCTCGAAACACCATGTTTGAGCTGAGAGGGGTGCTACATATATAATAATTAGCAAGGGTACTTCATTGCCAAAAGGGATAATGAATCATTGTTTGCTGTAAGGTTCAGTCTGTGAGTTTGGCACCAATTATTTGTCTCTGGCAGCCCCTTCTGTAAAATGTTTTCATTATTGGGAGAATCTATATGAGTGTGTCCAAATAGTCATCTGCATACTTGGTAAACCACAGGCCACATACCACTAGCTGCTCTTTAGGGAAGTCGTTTCTACACAGTTGATGGCCCAGCACAGACCCCTGTGGTATTCCACTGGTGAGTGGGCTAGTGGTAGAGGTGAAGTCCAAACTTTGAGAGTGTGTGTTCTGTTGGTGTGCCAGTTGCCTATCCAGCTAGTACTATATGGCTTAATTCCCAGATGGGATATTTTCACTACGAGACATGAATGAGGGATATTGTCAAAGGCCTTGGATAACTGAACATAGATGATATGTCCTGTTATCTGTCATGTAGGTCTTTGGGGTCAGTATCAAAGAAGTCCATGAGGTTCAATAGGCAAGATCAATCCTTGACAAACACAACATGGGTCGACTGAGGTGTGTTGAAAGTCAACTATGTCCCTGTGGATAAGGTCCATGCTGATCCCTTCCTTGCCTTGCAGATAAGGTTTGTTAGTCTTATGGATCAATAGTTGTAGTTCTGCATGTTACCAGATTGACATGCATTGCATATGACACAACATTTGATATTACTTTCTGTAGTGTAGGTGATATATGCGTGGAAAAAGTACCGAGACAACAGAACTGCAGTGCTTGGGGTGGCAACACATGACTGTATTGTAAATATGTGACATACTGTGAGATAGGGCCCACATTTTTTCATTTTTCTACATGTAATGTCATGTTATACACAAGAAATGGACAGTAATACTTCATAATATGTAGTTTTCCATTGCACAACAATTAGCAAAGTGTATATAGACGGAAGATGCAACTGTTTGCACATGAGCCACATTGCTAAAGTCTGACAGTTACTACTGAGTCTATAGAACGCACCTGCTACTTAACTGACTCTTTGTCGGCACATGTTAATTAATGCATTGATACTTTCCTTTTTGGGTACTGAGTTAAAACCTCTCTCTCTCTCTCTCTCTTTTTTACATTTTTTTTTCTTTTCCCATGTTTGCGAGCTATGCCACTCAGTGCAAACATGGAAAATGGAGGAAAATTAATGTCAGGTGTGGCTGTGTTTATCTGGTGTTCACAAAGTGCAGCAGTGTGCAAACTGAATCTCAGGAGCATACAGAATCCAGACAGCCAAAAACAGAAACTAGATGCCTTCAATTAATACTCTTAGGCATCACACAGATCTGTTAAGTTACTCTGCATGATGGTTAATAGCGAGACCTTAAGAATAAATAGTAAAATAGGCAACATCATGTAACTAATTCTGTGGTAACATCTGTAAGTGTAGGTCTGGAGGGTAGATGGTCCTGGGCCCTAATGCAGTGTGTGCAACCTTGATTTAGTATTGTAACATTGCAGTTTATAGCAATGAACTGCAACATAAATAAGTGTTTTCCTAACCATGTTGTGGCAACAGGTGTAAGTATAGGACTGTCATACATATGGTCTTGGTTTCAAATACAGCATATTCCATACACTTTTACTGTTATTCCACTTTCCATTATAGTCAGACTCACTTAACACTTGACATAGAGTAGCTGATATTAATTATATGTATAAGGGAGGAGACATAATACTGTGTCAGTTATGTATCTATTTATTGTCACATTTATTATCAAATGTTGCTGTAAGCATATTTCTGCTCTCAGGACTGGCATGGCCTTCACATTTGACTAACACACTTACACAATTGGCTCTACATCATATAACCCCAAAATTGCATTGCTTGCCACTGTTGCGCACTACTTACCATCACTCACCCGGGAGTACCTTGTTGGAGTGATGGCAAGTGGTGCGCAACATTTTCAAACAGTGTGCACACTCCCAGTAAATGTGATAACTGGAATTGGTGGAAAACCATCAATGTCCATTGCTCTTGATCCATGATAGACATGGCAGGCATTCGTGGAAAGGGTGTGAGAATTAGGGCTCAGAGATGGAGTGTCCTGGAGTCCAAGAGTTTTGGTATGTTGTAGTATATTGAGCATGCATGTTCCAACTGTAAAAGCAGATTTGCATGCATTAGTCTGTAGCACAAACAAAGATAGTTTGTTTGATATTTTATACAGTTGTATCAAACTGAACATGCATATTTCATCTGTAAAAGCAAGTATGCATGCATTAGTTAGTAGCACAAAACAATAGTACAATATTAGACTTTAGTCAGAGGTGATGGGTTTAAGTACCAGACATCCCAACTATACAATAACTGTTAATGCTTCAATTATGTGTAACTTAAAGGGTTAAAGTAAAAGCTCTAGACCAGCAGAACACATGTCCTGCTGTAAACTGTAATCTGGGATAATTGGAACATGCATATAGGTTCATAGGTTGGTACGAGGCTATCGGCTCTAGGGCCTATACAAGCCTAGCCATAACAATTCCCTGGATATTTCTTCCGACAATATTTACTTCCCTGAATCCCTGTATAGCAGGGTGTCTGACATGATCCCTGGGGTGAATTTCCTATTCCCATCCAATCGTCAACGTTCTTTTTGAAGAGGGCCAAGGAGGCACTCTGCTTGACATGTATGGGCAGTCTATTCCAGAGTATGGGGTGTCTTTGGGTCAAGAACCTATCCCTCCAGCATGTTTTGTTCATTGTGATGACAAGGTTTAGATCCCTGGAGCATGTGGCTCTGAGGGACTGGGATTTCTTTAAGTGTAGCATGTTCAACAGCTCTGGGTTTGACATGGCCTTGTATGTTAAGCAAAGATTGCCTCTGAGTAGATGATATGCCACAGACTATAGCTGGATCTTTTTTAGATGGTCAACATAGGGCATCTGCTTTAGGCCTGTGATTCTTTTAATGAGGTATTTCTGCAGCCTTTCCAACTGTTGCAGATGTCTTGTGAGGTACGGGTCTATATTACAGTATTGAAGTTTCAAAACTTCGAATACTATAATATCAAAAACTCAAAATAGCGAAGCCACAGAACTTTGAAATCGTACCTGGGGTAAGATTTCAGTTGTCCGTTACATGGCTTCGCTATTTACTTTACTGTGGTGGGAATGTTATGGACCAGGTTAAGGTAAGTATGTGAACGGAGATTACGGACCGGGTTAAGGTAAGTGTGGGAATGGATTGGGGTAAGGTGAGTGTGCAATAGATAGGGACATTAGGGTTAGAGAGCGGGTAAGGTGAGTGTGCGATAGGGACTTTAGGGTTAGGGAGCGGGTAAGGTGAGTGTGCGGTAGGTTCATAGGTTCATAGGTAAGTACTAGGCTATCGGCCCTGGGGCCTATACAAGCCCAGCCAAAAAAGGTACCCTGGCTTTTGCCACCCAAGAAAATTATTTTCCTGTGCCACTGTCGAGCAGAGCCACAGAGGTGATCCCCAGGGTGAATTTCCTATTTCCCATCCAATCATCAAGATTTTTCTTGAAGAGTGCTAATAAGGAGCTTTGTTTGATATAGATAGGTAGATTATTCCAGAGTATGGGAAGTCTCTGGGAAAGGAATCTATCCCTCTGGCATGCTCTGTTTATTGTGGTGACAAGGTTTAGGTCCCTAGAGCATGTAGCTCAGAGGGATTGGGATTTCTTTAAGTGCAGCATGTCCGACAGCTCTGGGTATGACATAACTTTGTATGTTAGGCAGAGATCACCTCTGAGTAGATGATATGTGACGGAGTAAAGCTGGAGATTTTGGAGACGATCTGTGTAGGGCATCTGTTTGAGGCCGGTAATCCTCTTTGTGGGGTATTTCTGCAGCCTTTCCAGTTGTTGTAGATGTCTTGTGAGGTACATACCAAAAGGGGCGTTGTACTCTATAATGGGTCTAATGAGTGATGAGTAGAGGGGAACAATGACCTCTTTTTTTCTGAATGAGAAACCTTTGGTGATGAGGTGTGCCACGTAGAATGATTTCCTGACTACTGTGGAATTGTGATTATCAAAGGAGAGACTACTGTCCACCTGTGTCCCAAGGTCCTTTATCACACTTTCGGTGTTAAGTATACTACCACCTATGTTGTAGTTCATGGGTACAGAGTTTTTACCAAAGGGGATGACAATGCACTTTTTGGCATTGAGCTTGAGGCCATGGCGTTGACACCAGGCATCTGTCTCAGTGAGGCCCTTTTGTAGGATGTCCACATCATTAGGAGTTTTGATTATGGCTCCTAGTTTGCAGTCATCTGCAAACTTCATTAGCCAAAGACCTTCGGTGTTAGCCTGTACTTCAGAGAAGTAGATACCAAACAGGAAAGGGCCCAGGACTGAACCGTGTGGTACTCCACTTGTCACTGGTCTGAAGTCGGATTTGGAGTCTGCTACTTTCACAGTGTGGGTTCTGTCAGTGAGCCAGTTGGCATCCCATCTTATGACATAGGGATCCATACCTGGTTTAGTGAGTTTATCTATAATTCCAGAGTGGGGGATGGTGTCGAAAGCCCTGGCAATATACAGATAGGCTGTGTGAACCACCTTACCCTTGTCTACGGCTTTGGTGACTGCCACAAAAATGTCTATCAGGTTTAGAAGACATGATCTGCCTTTTACAAACCCAAACTGGGTGGGGTCCAGAGTTTGGAGATTACCAATGTCTTTGTTTATAAGTTCCATGATGATACGTTCCATGGCCTTGCAGACCAAGCTCATCAGGCTAATGGGGTGGTAGTTCCTGGGGTTCATGGTGGCTCCCCCCTTGTGGATTGGGATAACCGTCACTGTGCACCATTCAGCAGGCACAAAGCCTGAGGTGAGGCTATGATTGAACATGGTACTTAGGTGGGGTGCCAGTTCATTCTGTAGTTCATGTAGAATGCAGCCTGGGATGTTGTCTGGTCCCATGGATGCTGTGTTCTTTGCTTTACAGAGTGTGGTTTTTACCTGCGCAGTAGATAGGAATTTTAGGATTAGGGCTGGGTTAAGGTGAGTGGATAGGTAGTAGTGTAGGGTTAACATTTTGGTTTTGTTAAGTGTATGTGTGTGGTTTATTTATTTTGGTGTGCTTGTGTTGTGTGTATGTGTTTCGGAACAGCAAATTTTTTCTCCTGGGAAAAAATTCACTGTTCTGTATGTTCGATATTTTGTGGTTTAGATATTTTAGGTACGATGAAATAGCTTTTGCTATTTAAATCATACGTTACGTTAATATAAACGCTGAGGTACATACCAAATGGGATGTTGTACTCTATAATGGGTCTAATGAGGCATGAGTATGGTGGAACAATGACCTCCTTTTTTCTGGATGAAAAGCCCTTAGTGATGAGATGTGCCACATAGAAGGATTTCCTGACTGTTGTGGCAATGTGGTTATCGAAGGTGCGACCACTGTCCACCTGTGTCCCTAAGTGTCTCATCACACTTTCGGTGTTTAGTGTACTGCACGTGTGAAGGAGAACTTGCTGCAATCTGTAGTATAGTGTGCATCTGTTAGGAGCTGCTAATCTTAAAAGTAATAAGTTATCTATTATGGGGTGGTAGTCTTAAGAATAAAGGTTCAAAGGCTAGATTACTGTCTATGTGTGTCCATAACTACTGGGTCAAATCTAGGGTGTGTTGTCAGTATGATAGTTACCAGGGGTGGATGATTTCCTGATGGATACTACTATGCATTTCTTGTCATTTAATTTTAGTCCATGACACTGACACCAGTTGTTTGTCTGTGTCAGCCCTTTCTGGAGAACATTTGTCTCAGTGTGGGATGCCATGACAGCTCCTAAATTGCAATCATCTGTAAATGTAGTCAGCCAGAGACCATTGATATTGTCCTTGACTTCAGAGAAGTAAGTGCCAAAAAGGAGTGGTCCAAGGACAGATCACTGAGGAACTCCTCTTGTGACTGACCTCTTTGTAGAGGTGGACTCCCCAATGCTAACTACATGGGTCCTATCTGTGAGGCAGTTGGCTATCCACCGGGTAATATATGGATTATACCTAAACTCTTGATTTTGTCAGAAATGCCCAAAGGGGTATTGTGTAAAATGTCTTAGCCAGATGAAGGTAGGCAGTGTAAACCATTTTACCCTCATCCATTGCTTTGGTAACCTTCTCAATGTAGTCCACCAGACTGAGTAGGCATGTCCTGCCCTTGACGAAACCAACCTACTTTGGTTCCAATGTCTGGAGGTTTACTATATCACGAATGATCATTTCCATGATAATTTTTTCTGTGGCTTTACATATAAGACTTGTGAGAATTATGAGTCTGTAGTTTCCATGGTCTGTAGATGGGCCAAATTTGTGCATAGAGATTACTGTTGCTGCTCTCCATTCATGAGGAATGAAGCCTGTTTAGAGGCTACAGTTAAATAGAAATTCCAGAGGGCCTGCTACGTCAAGTTTCATGCTATTTAGACAACAAACGGGGATATTTTCTGCACACACTGATGTAGTATTCTTGGCCTTGGAGAGTTGTTACACCAGATGCATGTGTGCTATCTCTTCAGCTTATGAATACCCTGCATACGCAGGTGTTTGACAACATTAATGACATGCATATCATTTGTGACAGTTTGGATTGTGCCATAGATATATGCCATGCACACAAGGTAAGTAGCCTGTATTGACCCTACTGCCACATATACATGCAGCACTACCCATTCTAACACCTCCAGATAACATTACAGTACCAGGACAGTATGTGTCATTACCCTAATAGAGTATGGATGTATGATAATAGTTGTTGAGTATGTGTGTGCAGGGTGATCTGTTATCACTCCATTTGACATATGTTAAGTCAGAGGCATGGGATTAGTGGTGGTATTATTCTGATATTGTCCATGATTGTGGTTGGTTCTTGTAATGTTTGCCATGCTCCTTTACCTGTGGCCACCTTTCTGGAGACCTCTGCCAAGAGTACACTCATATTCAGGTATATCATTTTGCACAGCTTCCCAATATGCACCCTACCCCAATTGTATGTCAGATCCCTGATAGATGTCCTCTACATTATTCATGTAAGAATGCTTATCTCTCACAGACATCTCCCCATTGTTATATTACCTTGTGTGACAGTCACAAACAACACATTTTTACTGTACACTCCATACTGTATCATATATATATACGTGCTTGGCATTGCTGCTATAACCATCTTCCATTGACATACCCTCTTCTGTTGTACACATGGGAATTTCACCTGTACTCTTTCCCTGTGTTCATTTGTACAATTCACCTGTTTGCCCCTATTCAACGCACACACACCCAGATTCTCTATGCCTTGCATGGCATGCAGGATCAGTGCAGGAGCTCTAGCAGGCAATATGTCTGCCGTGCAATCCAGGAACAGCCTGCAGGGGTGTGCATGAGCACTCCTGCACTAGTCCTGCATGGACTAAGCTCTTGTATGCAAATCACCCCATTTGCAGGAGAAATCTGTGCATATGAGGTGAATTTGTGATCCAGGAAGCTTGCAACCAGCCATGCAGGGCTAGTGCTACCTGCAGAAATTTACTTGGTTAGTAACCGAGTACATTTCTGCAAAATCTAAAACGGAGCTGTGACAGCTCCAAATAAAGGCTGCATATCATTTAGGAAGCATGCCAAGGGCCAAGTATAAGGCCATTGGCATTGCAAACAGCCAAAAAAATTTATAAATCAACATTTATTTATTTTTTAGCCGATCTCAGCTGTTTAAGCACAGGGCCATGGCGCGCAAACGGGATCGGGGGGAAATAACAAAATAAACCTAAATTAAGCATTCTAACTAAAATCACTATTCTGCCATGCAAGTCAGTGGCAGGCAGAAGACAACATGGCCAGTGAGTAGTGGCTGCTAAGAGGGGAGCCTCAGTGTGAGACATGTAACTATGCATTAGCAGGCTAGCCTATGCAAATGAGGGGAATAATAGTGAATCCCAGTTTTCTCCAGCATGCTAGTCAGATCCCAACAGTGTAAGAGTAGGAATAGCTTGGTGCAAGCCTAGGGGTTAGCTGACATCATTGGGGGGGGGGGGTCAGGCATACTGTAAGTGGATTGGAGCCCTGTAGCTCAGGTTTGCTCCTAGCTAAGCACAGCTAAGCAAGGGGGTGTGTCTGACTCTACCTAGCACTCTGTACATTGCCTAAGCAGGTGTGCGTGCCGCACACTGGGTTTTAAATGTTTAAAAAAAAAAAGTTAAACCAGGAAATAGCAGCCCGGCACACATTTGAGCACTCTGTTTGTGCAGTGCACCCCTGGGCTTAAACAGGAAGGGAAAACAGCAGTAGGAAGGTAATCTAGGAGAACTAGCATAGCTGCAGGTGAAATGTATCAGAAGCAGCCAATTACACAGGCAGCAGACAAGCCCAGCCCAGAACACTACTATAAACTACGCAAACAACTTCCCCTCTGTTTTTTCCCACACTTTACACCATCGGTGTAAACAAACTGGGAACTTTTAACACTCACAACAGCAAAATGATAGGGGCTGCAATAGCTATCATACAACAACTTGTGGAAGAGGCTGAGGGTGGTGAAAATGTGAATGCTGTCCACCAACTCACAGTGAGGAAATGGAGAAGAATGTACAGACCCAGGGTAACCTACAAGGGGCTACATGAGCTGGAGATAGTGGAGCACTACAGAGTTGATAGGGACCTCCTACAGCAAATTGTTGAGCTGTGCCAGCCATGCCTGACATACAGAACTAACAGAGGGGAACCCACCCCAGTGGATATCAACGTATGTGTAGGCCTAAGAATTATAGCTACAGGTACCTTCCAAAGGCCAACTGGGGATATGATGGGGATCTCACAGGCATCAGCATCCAGAGTACTCCACCAATTCCTGGATGCCATGTCAGCACATGTCGGTTAGCACGTATATTTCCCGAACACCCATGAGGTGTTGACCAGCCATATGCAACTGTTCCACCAAATAGCAGAATACCCTGAGGTAGTGGGTGCTATAGACTGCATGCACATATGCATCAAAGCACCACCCATTGAGCAGGGTAGGGTAAACATCAACCCCAAGGGCTTCCCCTCCATCAACTGCCAGGTCGTGTGCGATACCCAGGGCATAATAATGAATGTGTGTGCTGGCTGCCCTGGAAGCTATCATGAGTCCCACATCTGGCATCTGATGCAGCTGTACCAGAGATTTGCCAGTGGGGACATCCCTCACAGTCACCTAGTAGGGGATGTTGGATACGCACAGGAACCGTGGCTAATGACACCCATCAGAAATGCACACACACCTGAACAAGAACTCCATAATGAGGCACACGCACAGACCAGAATTATAGTAGACCATGTGTTTGGGATGATCAAGTCACAGTTCCGGTGCCTGGACACATCCAGTGGAGCCTTGCAGTACTTACCAACTACATGTACCCAAATTGTCCTCGTATGTGCCATGCTACACAATATGATCTTGTAGAAACAGTTGCAACAGGAACAGCATGGGGTAGGGCCACACAGCCCCCCACCATTGTCAAGGCCTGCACAGGCATAGAGTGACTCAGATGAGGAACAACCCGAACCTGCCTCAGTAGGCAGAAGGAGGCATGCCCAGTATGCCCTGGCCTTGGCAAAGAGGCAATGCATAGCACATACACTGACACAGGAGGGACCCAGGGGAATAACACCTCTCTCTGACTCTTACATACAGTAAAAGTGATGCCAAATATCACACTACCTGTGCTCAACCATGTGTAGGGAGTGTACTATGTGCATCCGACATAGGCAGCCCTGCAGCACCACCCTCAATACTGGGACACTCACAAGGTAAGTGACTCACACATGCCAGTCAGGGGGTTTCACATACCCAACAGCAGACACAGCCAGCAGGACAGGTGTAGACAAACACAAACAAAGGCTGTGCTATGGCTTCTGAATGAAGCCTATGGGTAACCCCCCAGCCTACACAGACAGACTGCAGCAGATCAGGCAGTGGGATTTCAGTTCTGAAGGGTAGGAAGTCAGAAACTAATATGTAGGTAAATAAAAGCTGAGATCTGTAGTGAACTTGTATGCCTCTATTCAGCATGATAGGAAAGACTACAGAATGAAATGGAGTACCTGACATACCAGTACAGTCCTAGCAAATGTGTACAAGTGTCAGGTGTGCCCCCCAGCCTATGTAGACATATAGTAACAGTCAGGTGTGCCTCCCCCCAAATCCTGTGTAGAAATGTAGAAATAGTCAGGTGTGCCCCCCATCCTATGTAAAAATGTAGTAACAGTCAGGTGTGCCACCCCGATCCTGTGCAGAAATGTAGAAATAATCAAGTGTGCCTCCCCATCCTATGTAGAAATGTAACAAACAATGCCAAATGACTGACAGATACTTTGCAGAAACAGTATGCTACCTGTATGTGTACAACACATAGGTCAGCACTGCAGTGCAGACTAACTGGACTTGATCCACACATTCAATACAGATGGGCATACTGGACATGGTCACACACTTAAACACATGAAGGCCATGTCTGCAAACACCAGTGGACCAGACATATCTGGCAGTTGCAGATGTTAGTGCAGACACTTGTCAGTATGCACCACACATGCTTTGCACACACAGTGGACAGGAATACAGACATATATCTAAGGACAACACAGTATAATAAGCCAAAGGTAGATATACAAAGATGTGTGGAAGAGGGTGACTGTGACAAGGAGCCATCCAGGCCTGTCCCACCCAGCACACAGCCAAAGGGGTACAATCACATGAGGTTCAGATGTCACTCACTGTAGATACTAGCCACTGGTATCTGTCAGCAGTACAGACTATGTGGTGTACATACTAGCTGTGCAACATGACTGTACAAAGAAGTAGTTATCTAGCATCTGTATACACATACCTGTGAAATATGACCCTGTGTGTGCCAGTATGTGGTGTGTCAACCTCTAAATGAATGGGTTATGGCCCATGCACACACACTGCCCTCTCCATAGCCCTACTATGACAAGCCTGCTGTGGTCATCCACTGTGAAATACACCTTTGGGAGAGTTGTCAGCCAGAAACCTCTGTGGCATGTCCCATAACTGCATACTGCTGTAGTGTAATAAATTCGTCAGGTAGGAGTTCCAATACCAGCCATGGCAACTGTGCGTGTGTGTGTATGTGTGTGTCTGTGTGTGTGTGTGTGTGTGTGTGTGTGTGTGTGTGTGTGTGTGTGTGTGTGTGTGTGTGTGTGTGTGTGTGTGTGTGTCTGTCCATCTCTGTCTGTGTAGAGAGCAATGCTGTTTAGGGTAGTCACACTCCATACAACTCAAATGCTCTGCTTTGTTAAGGCTGCTGATGTCATCCACCTAGAAATACATCTCTGGGAAGTTTGTAGCCCAGTAATCCATGTAGCATGTGCCATAACTGCGTACTGCTGTAGTGTGATAAGTTAGGTAGGGCTTCTAATCCCACACTTGGCAAGTGTGTCTGTCTGACTCGATGGTGTAGAGAGTAATGCTTTTTTAGGGTAGTCACACTCCCTACAATTCAAATGCTCTACTTTGGCAAGGCTGCTGATGTCATCCACCAAGAAATACACCTGTGGGAAGGTTGTAGCCCAAAAATCTCCATAGTTCATCCTATAACTGCGTACTGCTATAGTGTGATAAATTAATTAAGTAGGAATTCTAATCCCAGACTTGGTAAGTGTGTGTGTGTGTGTCTGTCTGACTCTGTGTAGAAAGCAATGCTTTTTAGGGTAGTCACACTCCCCACAATTCAAATGCTCTACTTTGGCAAGGCTCTGATGTCATCCACCTAGAAATACACCTCTGGGAAGATTGTAGCCGGGTAATCTCCATAGCACATCCTATAACTGCATACTGCTATAGTGTGAACAATTAGTTAAGTAGGAGTTCTAATCCCAGACTTGACGTGTGTGTGTTTGTGTGTGTGTCTATTTGTGTAGATAGCAATGCTTTTTAGGGTAGTCACACTCCCTACAATTCAAATGCTCTACTTTGGCAAGGCTGCTGATGTCATCCACCTAGAAATACAGCTCTGGGAAGGTTGTAGCCCAGTAAGCTCCATAGCGCATCCTATAACTGTGTACTGCTGTTGTGTGATAGAATAGTTAGGTAAGAGTTCTAATCTCAGACCTAGCAAGTGTGTGTGTGTGTGTGTGTGTGTGTGTGTGTGTGTGTGTGTGTGTGTTGCTATGTTTGTGTAAGGAGCAATGCATTTTAGGCTAGTCACACTCACTACAATTCAAATGGCCTACTTTGGCAATCCTGCTGATGTCATTCACTGTGAAATACACCTTTGGGGAAGGGGCACTCCAGTAATCTCTGTGGTGTGCCCTATAACAGCATCATGCTGTAGAGTGATATAGAACTCTGGTAGGGGTTCTATCCCCACACATGGCACTAGTGGATGTTTTGTGTGTGTTTCTATGTTTGTGTAGGGAGCAATGCATTTTAGGATAGTCACAATCAAATCAAGTGGTCTACTTTGGCAATCTTGCTGATGTCCTTCACTGTGAAATACACTTTTGGGGAAGGGGCACTCCAGTAATCTCCATGTTGCATCCTATAACAGCATCATGCTGTAGTGTGATATAGAACTCTGGTAGGGGTTCTATCCCCAGACATGGCACTAGTGGATGTTTTGTATGTGTTTCCATGTTTGTGTAGGGAGCAATGCATTTTAGGATAGTCAAACTCACTACAAATCAAGTGGTCTACTTTGGCAATCTTGCTGATGTCCTTCACTGTGAAATACACTTTTGGGGAAGGGGCACTCCAGTAATATCCATGTTGCATCCTATAACAGCAGCATGCTGCAGTGTGATATAGAACTCTGGTAGGGGTTCTGTCCCCACACATGGCACTAGTGGATGTTTTGTGTGTGTTTCTATGTTTGTGTAGGGAGCAATGCATTTTAGGCTACTCACACTCATTACAATTCAAATGGCCTAATTTGGCAATCCTGCTGTCATTCACTGTGAGGCACACCTTTTGGGAAGGGGCACTCCAATAATCTCCATGGTGCATCCTATAACAGCATCATGCTGTAGTGTGATATAGAACTCTGGTAGGACTTCTATCACCACACATGGCACTGGGGATGTTTTGTGTGTATTTTTATGTTTGTGTAAGGAGCAATGCATTTCAGGCTAGTTACACTCATTACAATACAAATGGCCTACTTTGGCAATCCTGCTGATGTCATTCATTGTGAGATATGCCTGTGGGGAATAGGCACTCCAGCAATTTCCATAGTGCATCCTATAACAGCATCATGCTGTAGTGTGATATAGAAATCTGGTAGGGGTTCTATCCCCACACATAGCACTGGTGGATGTTTTGTGTGTGTTTCTATGTTTGTGTAGCAAGCAGTGCATTTTAGACTAGTCGCACTTACTACAATTCAAAGGCTCTACTTTGGCAATCCTGCTGATGTCATTCACTGTGAAATACACTTTGGGGAAGAAGAACTCCAGTAATCTCCATGTCACATCCTGTAATGGCATAGTATAATATACTAGTTAGTAGGAGTTCTAATCCCAGACATGACAGGTGTGTGTCTGGGTTAGTCATTCATATCCTGTGTGAGTGTGTAACAACTGGAATCAATGCAGAGTGAGTTTTGCAAACTTTTTATATGGTGGGCCAAGTATATATCACAATGTCCACCGTACAGGGATAACAGATGTGAAATAGCCAAGAGGCTGGTATGTAAATCCATACCCCTAAATGGGACATCAATGCCAGCTGAACAATGTTAGCAGCCCTTATATTACCCAGGGTACACTCTCAACCCATGCCTCATACACACGCACACACACACTTGCCTAGGCAATAGCCGCTATGTTGGTAGTACCCTGAATATTGCCCACTGATAGTAACCATGGTGCGATTGCAGTGGGCTACAGAGGGCATGGCACCCTGTCCATCAGTCCAATAGGCATGTACATGCCAACAGTGCACCTCCCCCATGTTCCCCTCTGGACACCTGCAACACCTGTGGTGCCATTAAATGTGACCCACAAAGGACATAACATGGCTGAAACACAACCCTGTATGGACAGATGCCACTGACACCAGGGTATACTGGTATCATGCTATCAATGTAGGTGCAGTGCTAACCAACTGTCCTTGAACAGTTCCCGCCTCATGAGGCTAGGACTGGCACATCTGATGATAACGATCAGTGTACACAACATAGGTCAGACACCCCAAGTACAGTTCCACATCTCACTGTACATGCATGTGGGAGGTGTGCACATCCCAGACATTGTCCATATCATGGACTAAGGAAGACATACATGGCAAGCAATGCACAGCGTTGGCCAAATGCAATAGTCACCCAGGTGACTGGATGGTGAATACAATACAACTCCAGACACTACAGCCCTGAGCCACAATGCAGACCATTGCCATGTGGTCTGATGCCAAGGTATACCCATCACCTAGCCTTGTATAGCCATCTGGCACCATCAACCACAACACACCCGTGAAGCAGTGCACACCTGCATGTCAGTACTGGTACCCATGTCTGTGTGTGTGGTGTATGATGCGTATGACCACATTCTCACTCACTACAACCCTCATTGGCATACTGAAGCATGGTGTCTGATGTCAGACACCTCCACATACCCTTTGCACATATAACATCCGTATGACCCCTGTGGTGCATGTGATACCTACATAGTACTGTGTTGTAGCAATCCCACTAGCGGTGAGTTGTATTCCTAGCCCTGCCAAGTGTGGCAATGTGTGTGCATCCCTGTGAGAGTGTGGCTTTGTTGATGCTGACACCTGTTCATCTGGGCAGGCATGGGTGCTACACCTACCACATAGCTATCATATCCCTGTTGCAGATGTCACTCACCATCACATATACGTTCTGAGGGCTCCCCAACATGTAACCTATGTGGCACATCCAATAATTGCATGGACATGTGATAGCACTGCATAGTCATCAGGGGTTTGATACCCTGTACTGGTAGGTATGTGACACAAACATGCGTAAGTTTTACTCTCCCACCCCTCACAGGCTTTTCTGTGCCTCTGTCTGCCTCTCTTACTCCCTCTCTGGTGGATGTGGAGACTTATACCTGCTTTGCTTAGGCAGCAGCATGTGTATTTTAAGTGATGCTCAGGATCAGCTAATGATCGCTGCACGAATTGCAGCCCTCCTCCAGGTGATTGCATGTGGAACAGCTGTGGTAACATTCCCATAGCCAATTGCATGGAAACACACACCAATATCTAGGAACATCATGTTGCTGTTGGGTCTTTCATTCATTGTCAGCAGGAACTCGATCTGTTGTTTGGCAAACAGCATCTCAGATGGATTGGAGTGCACCTCTAACAACATGCACTGTGGAAACTGGCCAACATACAGGAGGGGGATGTGCCTGACCTGACTACAGACTGTAAGTGCTGCTATACTCCATTTGGAGTAATGTTGGTTTAACAGGGTGTGTGTTGATATGGTTGTGCTATATGTTTACATGCCTGCCATGTCAGTGCTATGTTAATGAGAGAACACCCATCTGTAGGGCCATCTGTGGACTGGCCAGTGTGTGGTGCCTTTTGTTTCAGGTATTACCCACAGAACACCTATCTGTGAACTGAAGAAGGTAGTGTGAGGATTGCAGCCTGTAGATGGTGACAGCCATGAGAGTTACTGACTTCATATCCCTCATAGGACATATGGTGCAACAAACCCTGTTACTACAGAAAATGTATGAGGTTATCACAGAAACATGACAATATTGGCCCTGCCTGTGTGCCTCCAGCCACAACCCTGACAACCTTCATACATATGTCACGCAGTAAAGGTTGCATATGTACTGTACACCATAATTAGTGACATCATATCAGGTAACAAGCCAGTGAGATAACAGATTGCTACACATGTAATGTATAGTAGGGGTTATATTTGATGACATAACCTGGAAATTC